>NC_138193.1:99489612-99546421 GCF_964194105.1 Spermophilus citellus | reverse complement strand
TACTCAAAACTGAAACAAATCTATGCATTTCTGCTTTATATGATTTTTAAAAATTTATTAATAGATTTATTGTAATATTCATTTTTATTAATAAAGTCATTGTAAAAAAAATAATTTTAGATTTGAAGAAAAAATGAGTATGTAATAATATAGTTCCCACGTACTCCCAAGTCCATAGTTGATGTCTGTTATACTTTGGATCTTAAATGGTCCCCAAAAGCTCATGTGTTAAAGGTTTAGCCCCAGTTGATTGTGCTATTAAGAAGCACTGAAAACTTCAAGAGGTGGGGCCAGTTGGAAATTGCTAGGCCTCTGGGGAATGCCTTTAAAGGAGATATTGGGAGCCCAGCTCCTTTTTCTTTCTCTTTTTCATTCCTACTGGCCTTGAGGTAAGTGCCTTTTCTCTACCAGATGCTCCCAGCCAGTATGTCTTGTCTGTCTTTCACAGGCTCAAAGTGACCAGGCCAAGCCACCTTATACTGAACCTCTGAAAATGTGAGCCCAGATAAATCTCTCCTCCTTTCAAGCTGGAATTTGAATTTCAGGTATTTTGGTACAGTGACAGAAAGCTGACTAACGAAGTCCTATATAAGTATGCTACATTTGATACAACTATGAACCAATATTGATAGAATATAATTAACTTACCAGTTAATTAGCTTGTTTAGCTTCCTGATATTGACACATTTTTATTAGTTGAAGTCCATAGTTTATTTTAACTTCCTTAGTTTCCCCCTAATGTCCTTTTCCTGATCCAGTATCTCACCTGGGAAGTTACATTTCATTTATTGTCATGTCTCCATAGGCTCCTCATAATTATGACAGCTTTTCAAAGTTTTATTATTTTTTATGACTTTGACCGTTTTGAGGAGTATGAGTCTGATAAATTATAAGTGTCCTTTTATTGGTATTTGTCTCACACTTTTCTAATGGCTAACCAGGGATTTTGGTTTGAGGGAGGAGTGTAATAGAGAGTAAACTCAATTTCCATCACCTTACATCAAGGTGCACACTGTCAGCATGATTTGTGAGTACTGATGCTGATTTTGATCACCTGTTGACTTTGATGGTTTGTCACATTCTCCACTAAAATGTTTCTCCCTTTCCCCTTCATTCTTTAAAAAAAATCATTATCCAAGGTCCCAATATAGGAGTTATAGAGTTATACACCCCCTCTTTGAGAATGAGTACCTACATAATTTATTTGGGATTCTTTTGCCTGGAAGGTATTATGTTTCTTCTTATCTGTGAATTAATTTACTTAGTCTTTTATTCATAGCAATATGGACTCATGGATATTTATTTTACATTGAGGGTAAGAATACAGTGTTATTTATCTTTTTACAGAAATTGTTCCAGCTCTGGCCACTGAGAGATCTTCCAGTTAGCTCATTTATTTTTAAAGACTATCAATGTATGTTTATGTGCTCAAGGAATAATGGGGATGATGGGAAGATGTTAATACTAAGACACACTACACATTCCCTTCAATAAACACAAAATGACATTTGACAAATTAAACAAGACTTCTAATTAAATACACAGAAATATAAATAGCTTAAGTCCTTATGTGAAAATATTTTCAAAGTAACAGAATAAAAACCAACATTTAAATTGGTGGGAAAAAAGATAGATAATTATTTTAAAATATTGTTAATTGTTATATGAAAAGCTTTCAAAAGTTAGAAAAACTTATACCTAAGAATAACACAATTTCATCTCCCCAAACATCTAAGGAAATTATTTAAAAATATTACAATTGGCAGCAGGAGTGGTGGTGCATGCCAGTAATCCCAGCCGCTCAGAAGGCTAAGGCAGGAGAATTGCAGGTTTGAAGCCAGCTTGAGCAATTTAGGGAGGCTTTAAGCACCCTAGTGAGACCCTGTCTTAAAAAGGACTGGGGGTGTGACTCAGAGGTTAAGTGCCCTTGGGTTTAATCCCTGGTATAAATACACACACACACACACACACACACACACACACACAAAGGGTAAGATAATTGAGTTGAATTTTCAAGACAAGTAAACAAGCATCAGTAACATCCCTATGCATAAATAATGGACAAGATAAACAAAAAAAATCTATTCATTCTAAAAAGAAATACCATGATATACGCCCATTTTTATATGCACATTTTTTGTTTGTTTTTTGTTACCAGGATAACTGAGATTCTATTTCCAGTGAATAGCAGACTGAATGCCTTGAATGTCCTTTCTTGCTAATAATTAAGAAATAATAACAGTAATTAAAATATATAAGTAATAATTAAGAGCATATGGCTGACAAGGTATCTGGAAGATATCTGCAGAGGCCAATCAACAAAGTCAGAACATTGGTAGATAAGAGATATGCAAAAAAAAATTACCCTGAGGATTTCCGATGATCCCTAGAGAATTTGACCTTCTAAACTTTTAGCTACAGAAATTCCAGGTTGGAAGATAAGCTCTAGGTCTATACATAGAGAGGCTTCATTATGAAAGACTTGCATAAATGTGGGTCCATGGAATATGTCCTGAGTGTAAGTATAAAAAAAAATTCTAAACCTAATACACATAAGGAAACAATAGGAAATTCTGTTCCTAGACTTTGATATTAGATGCAGTAGGGGATGGGGGTATTGAACATATTCACTGAGAAGTCAAACAAGCAAGGGGTTTTTACTTCAAATCATCTATATAAAAATATTCAAGGGCCTAACTTCACTAAAAGAAATATCTTGACAAGGATAACTTTAAGTGGTTAGAAACACAAAAGGCAGATCCTTTATGGAAGGGTACAATTTCTATTTGAGTCTCAAATATTTTCCATAGATATAGCTTTAAAAGAATCAGTTATTTTGCTAGAATTTGAAAAAATATATATAATGAAGAGACGGAAAACAACTATCAAAAAAACCTTTCTAAATTAAACTAACACTAAAATATACTTCAGATATCAAAATCACCAGACAGCATATATTTTATAAAAATGTTTTAGCTTTTCAAATGACATCATGAGCTAGGAAATAAAGATTATAAATAATGATCAATTTTATTTGAAAAAGCAGTGGAACTTTTTAAATAGAACTTTTATTTATCAAAAAACAGTGGAAGCTTTAAACATTAGATACAGATAAAGAGAGAACCAATAAACTGGAAAACACATTGATGAAATTATTGTCTTAGGGACTGGTGAATCTAAGTTATGGAAAAACCATGCAACATAGCATAAAAGGATGTAATAAATGTCTGAGAAAAGTTCCATGAATTCTCTAAGACAACAGAAATAAAAAGGAAATGCATGAAGAAATTACATTAAAATTAAAAAAATTTCCATCAATAGATCATTATAATATGAAAAGGCAAGAAGAGAAAATATTTATATTGCATATGTCAAAAGACATAATCGAACATTTCATGAAATATGTTAAATAGTCAATAGGTATATGAATAATTGTTCATCCTCTTTAGATAAAAGAGAAATACCAATTAAGATGATAATTAGATAAAACTACATACCTACCAAAAATAAATAAATAAATAGCATATTTGTGCTAAGCGGTAGAAAGAGGATGGTAAAACTTAAACCCATATGTATATATTACTATGGTAGTATAAATTCATAAATCACCTTGAAAAATTGAAAATATTTCTGAGAACTGAAAATATGCATAGCCTCTACTACCATGGTGTGATTGCTGTGTATATACACAACAGTAATACATACAGCAGAAATTGTGTATATTTTCATACTGTTTTTTTTTAAGAGAGAGAGGAGAGAGAGAGAGAGAGAGAGAGAGAGAGAGAGAGAGAGAGAGAGAGAGTCTTTTTTGTAGATGGACACAACACAATGCCTTTATTTTTATGTGGTGCTGAGAATTGAACCTGGGTCCCTCCCGTGCTAGGCGAGCGCTCTACCACTGAGCCACAGTCCTAGCCCCTGTTATTTTTTTCATGATAACCAAAACTGTAAACAAGCCAAACATCCATCAATATAGATTAATATATTGCCAGAATGGAATAATATACAACCTTGATACATCATGTAGTATTAGTGTCATCATAAATATACCACTGAATTAAAGAAGCCAGATGCAAAATATAGTATGAAGTGATTCCAATTATGAAGTTCAAGTATAGCAAAACTAACACTTATTATTAGAATTAAAGACAATGGTTGAGATTTTAGACAGGAAACATAATGGTGAAGAAGGCCTTAATAATGCTATTTAACAATAGCAAGAAAATGCAATAAATTTAGAAATAATATTAAAAGAAGATAAATCATTTCTTCAAGAAAAAAAGACAAACTTCTATGAAGATATTAAAGAAGACCCAGATCAAATAAGAAATACACTTATTATATGACAAGAAGACTGAATATGAAGAAGTAATTATTTTTTATATTTATTTTAGCTTCAATAAAATTCTCAACCAAATTTCTACAGAATTATTCATGGAAATGACAAGGTGATTCTAAAATTTATATGAACAAGATGAGGTGACTTTTTCCAAACAGGTAGCAAGACTTACTATAAAATATGGTATTTGAAATCCATGCACATAATCAAACATGATTTACAACTTACCTGGCCCTTCAGCTCAGTGGAGAATGGACAAACTACCTAATTTTGCTCATGATTTATGCATTCCAAATAATTGATTTCTATTCCTTCCTCACCTCTTACAAACAATAACTTTAAGTAGAACAAAAATTTTAATTTAAAAACAGCATTATAAAATTTTAGAAAACAAAGGTTTTAATAATGTGATAGTATGAATTTCTTAAACAACATGCAAAAAAGGAATGAACATTAACAAATTCATGAATTTTTGTTATAATGCAGTGAGTAAAAGGCAAGTTTTATATTGAGAAAGATATTGTCATATCAAATAATATATAATGAATCATCACAGGGCAAAATAAAAATGTCACACTTCCACCAGAAACAGGGATAAAAGGCATGAGAAGAGAGGAAATAAGAATGAGCCATAAACTTGTAAAAATAGGTTGCACCTCACTGGCAATGAGCAACATTTAAATTAAAAACATGGTAGGTGGTAAAGAAAAAATTAGGTACCAATTCACATCCATCTAATTGGTTGACATTAAAAATTTAAATAGTACCAGATGTTGGAGAAATTCTGAAGCAAAACAAACTTATCCATGTATTTCTGTGCCATTGCACATTGATACAACCACTTTGGAAACTGTTTTAACATGACTGAGTGAAGTTGGCCTACTTGCACACCTGTCAATTCTGCTTCTAGGGAATACAGGCCAGAGAAACTATTGGCCATGTGCAATGTGACACATGTACAAGAACATTCATATCTGCATCTTTAAAGGGCAAAACTTTAAATATACAAATGTTTATCAATAATGGAATATAAAAATAAATTCTAGTATATTCTTAAAAAATGTGAACTACACTAACTCTACAGTGAGTTATACCCACCTGGACAGATAATTGAAGCATATTATCACTGCAAAGAGGGAAATCAAAGAAGCATTTGTACCATGTGTTGTTAAAGGTTACATAAGTAGATGATAAACTAGTTTTAATAAAAGTGTGAGTATTTTTGTGATAAGCACAGAATCTAGAACAGTGGTTACTTGGGAAAGAGAGGAGTATTCAATTAATGAGGGACAATTTGAAGATCTCCAAAATCCTGGTAATATTCTTTATATTAAGGTGGATTTTGACTATCAAACTGATCATCTTATTATCTTTGAAATTTTAAATTTGCATTTTCTAAACTTTATGTGTTATATGTGTTACTATAAGTTTCAATTAGAAAAAATAAAATTTCTAAGGATTTTGAGCTCTTTGAAGGATTTGAATAAAAGAAATTTCAAATATTCTAGATAAGAAGGCAGAACATAATGGATTTTGGAGATTTCTATACAGGTCTAAATGGCATGAAATTATTCTTTGGAGTCTTACTAAATAAAAATGAAAAAATGTAAGTAGTTTATAACAACAGGAATATTCTTGAAAGACCAAAGTCCTCAATGCATTCCTTTTTGTATCCCAGATCTCCCCAAGTGGGAATTTGAAGGGCTTGAATCAAACCAGAAACCTTGCTAGAGTCTATCATGTCTCCATGGTGGCCTCTGCCTCGTTGTCCTCCCATGCTTATTTTTTCCCAGCTCATGTCAGATTTAACTTCTTCAGACCACAGATTTTCTTCATAGCACACATTTCTGACTAAACTACAACTTCGGCACTCCTTTTCTTTGGGGGCCTCCATGTTTAGGTAGACATGCTGTCTGGGCAACGGGACAGGTATTCTCTAATGTGTCCTCATGTTGAGGATCTTGCCAGTCTCAGATATGTAGTGTAATCATAACCCTTGTTCCTGGGTAACTATCTCCTTATTTGGAGATCTTTCAGAGGAGGGCCCAGGAGCCGAATGAAGCTGTATTTTCTATCATAGCCTCCTCCTTTCAAAGATAGAAATTCAGTGAAAGGTAGAGTCAGGGGGTCCAGGTTGTTTGAACAAGAAGAAGACAGACACTTCCCTACACTTGATCCATATCTCTGCATTGCATATCATCCATTGCTCTGACAAATTTTTTCTTGTGTTCCTTTGTTTCTGCATGAACATTAGCTTTCCTTGCCACCACTGGTTTTCTGCATTTGTCAAATCTCTCTCTGCATACTTCTATGCCAAAATTACTATGACATAGGAAAAAAAGTGTTCTATAAAAAATGACCCTAAAATATTGACATACATGTTACCTTAAAAATGTTAGATCACACTAGAAATGCAACAAAATTTTTATTACAGCCAATGAGGTAGTGTTGTATATGTATGTATGTAAATATACACAAATACATGAAGCTAAAGATAATATAATTATCTAATAAATGCATGATTACAGGTAATTGATAAACTAATTAAAATATGATTTCAAATCATTACTCTGGCAAAGAAAAATGACATAATAGAAATACAGATATTTATTTGTAAAAGGACACTATTCAACATACCTACTATGTATACACAGTATGTATTGGAGAGTCATTTTACCACAAGCTATAAAGATGAACATTCTATTCTAACTTTCTGAATTTAAAGAAAACAAAGTTCAGTCCACCACCACCAATAACACCTTTAAAAATACCAAAAACAGGGAGGTAAATTGTGTTTAGTATTAAGACATTTTAATAAGTTACGGTATATTGGCAAATTTTAATTGCAAGGTTCTGGTATTTGGGAATAATAATATTTACCATATAAAATATGAATGATGTAAGAGGAATTTGTCAATTTCATGAAAATTATATTATAAATATAAATATACATTTTGCATATTGAATCATATATACATATTTGGAAGTAGGTATTCTGTTATGGAATATAGCTGGATTATAATATTTGCTTGCACAATATGAAAGTGCGAAATTGCAACTTTTTTGTCCAAGGAAAAAGAAAATTTCATGTTTATTTCTAAGATATTAAAAAGGCCACCTTTGAAAAATTAACATAGGAATGAATGTCAGTATCTCTAAAGGTAAAGAAATATAAGTCCCACAGATTTCTTGACCCTCTTGAATACAGTCATTAGGTTTCTGACATTTCAAGATGCATTTTAAAAGCTTTTGAACACATGTATTTGTTTGCTACACTAGATTAAATATTTTCTATTCTCCCTGATTTAGGGAGCTGCAAGCATAAGACAATGACAAACACAGAGCACCTAATGGCACACAAGCCCATATTTCTAATAAAATTCCAGTATGCCCTCCAATACAGTGCTTGAAGCCTAACCTGCTGTCTTTTAGCTTCTCCTGCCTATGCAAATCCATTTGGCCGAAACAACCTGAGAAAACTAGAATTATTTGCAAAATCACTGCAAGGGAGTTCAAGCATGGAAGAATCATTATTCATAATTTGCTGCCTATGGTAAAAATCAGTACCAGTCTGTTCATTTTCACTTACTTATTCACTTAATAAATCATCGAGTAGACATGATTTTCAACCTCCCCCAAGAAAGACGAAATTCTTTCAGAAAATAATCACTCAATGATTTAAGCTGAAAATATAAATGTAGTGCACACAGTACATAGAATTCTCTGTCAGCTATATAAATCTTACACACTCCCTCCTTCGCTTCTGTGGTATGACAATGTTAAGAGACCAAAGAGTGTTTATAAGCAAGGTTTTTTTAAAAAAAAAATCCTCAATGTCAAAATATTCTCATGGACATTTTCAAAACATAAAACAAGTTGAATTTAACCTCTAATAATAGGGAAAAGGAACAAGGGGTAGTATTTTTTACATGATACAAGATAGATGATAGGACATGAATAATGAAAGAGAGGAAATAAGCAGGTGAACAATTGCTGTGTTAGTCACCTTGTGCAAGGCTTTGTCAAGGTAATAAACACCTCCCAATCTCAGTGGCAGATGAGGACAAGTTCTATTTCTTACCTTCATTGTTGGAGTCCAGGCTGAAGAAGCAGCCTGCTTCAATGGGGAACATGTACTTAGGATGGCCGTGAACTTCTCAGAAGTGACCTTGTGCCATCATTCTACTGGCCAAAGCAATTGACTTTGGTGGGAGGTGGTACACATAGCTCCATCAGGGTAAAGACCAGCAATGAAGGGTCTGACAGAGAAGAGCAGAAGACCTCTGCTATAGGAAGAAGCTCTACATCACATGGGTTACTTCAAACCAATTCTGCTTCTTCTCCTTGAAGACCAGTCGAAAGAGAGAGAGAAAGAGAGAGAGAGAGAGAATAGGTAGAGTTATTGCAACTATTCAATTGAAATCAATTAAACAATTTAGGACAAAGAGATTAGATCATAAATTCAAATTTAGGTGAAAAGAAAACAAAGAATATCTATCAACTATCCCTCTAGCAGTATCTGACTTTCTATTCTCTTAACTTGATTTTAAATGTTAAGTCTGTGATCAAGCAGAGGTTGAGTTGTCTTCTACTTCCCTCTTCCTTAGGATGTTCCCACAGAACCAAACATCCTGTTTTGTGTATGTTCTTGACAAAACTGGTAAAGAGTACAGATTTTTCCATAGAAGTCTCCATAGTGAACTAGACCAGTACATTAATTGGTTCCAGGAAGAGAAACACATCCTGTTACATTTTCTACCCCTTTAGATCAGCCTTCAACTTCTGCATCCAGGATATTTTCCATTGTAAAGAATATTGTTCCTTCAGGACCACATAAATTGCATTGCTTCAGGAACATCAAGTTTCTTATATGCCTCTCTAACACTAAAGAGACCAAGGAATTGAGGACCATCACAGCAACATAGCAAACAGGCCAATCTGAACTCTCAGGGATTTATCCAAAGTCAAGTTGTGTCCCCAGAATGGAGAATATAGTAGCACCCCCCCAAAAAATATCTTTTACAAGATGTCTAGCTGGGCGATCCAAAAGAGCAGAAAGGAGTGGGCTAGGTTGAACATTCTGAATTCCTCCTCCAAAGCTCATCAGTCAGATAACTCAGCAGAGTTAGGGGTTGGAGAAAAACACCAAGAACAGTAGTCTAGCTGGAGATCCTACCTGTTAATATGACAAGTGAGGAATAAACCCTCCTTCATAGCACAGACAAAACTGCATTGACAAGATCCATTCTTCACAAAGGTAAACAGATATGACTTTCCTATTTCTGTGTCTTCCTGAGATCCAAATAATTCTTAGACATCTACCCAAAAGTCCTTTGCAAGATCCTCCCTAAGTCCTTAGATCAGAGATAACGCAAAACAGGCTCTAATTATTTAAGACCTGGCAATCGCTGAGCTCACAATTCTCTCTGGATTAACCTTCTTAAGCAGGAATCAGACTAAATTCTATGTATACCATGTTTATAAAGTGCAGTTTTCTTTAATAAATAATCTCCAAGGAATTACATTAGAAAATTATAGTAGGCCACTGCCTTGTCCATAAGGTTAAAAATTGTATTTATTTATATGACAAGGTTTTAACTATAAAAAAGTTAATAAATAGGAATGAAATTTCAACTTATTTTGCTTGTAAAGATTTACTTCTCCATGTTTTACACATCTGGTTTAATTATCATAGACATCAAAACAAAAAAAAAAGTCTCATATAGAATGTCTGGTTTATAAGGATCTTTATTCCAGTTCACAAATGTTTAAGCTTCATCTATTACATTTCTTCTTTATTAAGTCTCCACTCAAGAGTTTTCGAGACTATTCTGCTCTGCCACATGTAAGAAGAATCCAGTGGGTCTTACCTGAAGTGCTGAATAAATGTTAGTATCTAAATCTTACCTGTGTTTCAAGACTTATACCTCTTCTACTCCAAGATAGTTTCCCAAAGCCTCCAAAAATTCATGACTAGATATCTTGTCACATAAACAAACTTGAACACTCTATGAACATAACACATACTATGGATAATTTCAAGATGACTCAAGGTCATTTATAATAAAATCCACTTAACAGAGAATAATTAAAAATAAATATTTTGGAAATTATTTGAAAGCTCAATAATAATAAAGTTAAGATCAATTCAATATTCTGTGCTGAATTGTGGATATTTGTGTGTCTGAACAAATAAAATGACCAGATGGCAAAGCTGACATTCAGTATACAAATAGAAAAGTCTGACTTAATTTCCTAGTTAGGCATGGGGGTATCTTATCACTGCATTGTACTCAGAGAAGCACATTTTTTTTTCTCCAAAGTTTTTCTTGTGTTCATCAAAGGGTAGCAATAGGACAACAATGGTCTGAACATATTTTTTAATCAAGTTAACTGCCTGACATATGTCCCAATGGCTCTTGTAAAACATAAGAATTTGAACTACACCTAGTTTTTTTTCCAAAATGACCCATTGCAAAACAAGGTGCTAGTAAACAGATATTCAGTGGGATTTAAAGTTTGTCTTTTCAATGTTGAGGAATGATAGACAAAATAAATTTTGTAATTTTGGTCAGGAAATTCCTAAAAATAATGGAATACTTTGGGGTTCTAATTATTCCTTTTATCAATGGCCAATAGAATGGGGTAAGTTCTAAAAAGTAGGTAGTAGTTAATAATAATTAAATTATTAAAGAGATATTTGTTACTATTTTATAGGTCATTACAGAGTGGATAAGTACAAAGGTGTAGTAAAGAACAAAAACAATCAAATCATAACATCGTGTTTTGATGCCTAAATATCGTATGAATAATGAGGTTATGAATGGTTCATTAGTGGAGTCTTGATTATCTTTGTCATAACAGATGACTATACTTGCAATCCATCAGAAAACCTAGTCATATTATATAAGGGCACATTACTATGTTAGGAATGTGGGGAGAAAACCCCCAATATTTTAGAGCTGCCTGCACACACGATGCACTATTTGGTCTTTAAAGTTTGCTGATACTCTGGGAACAACATTAGAAGCTCATGTGACAGGCTTTTCCTTAAATTGTACTTTAAATTTGTCATACTATCAATAATCAATATGTAGAAATGTATACTATATCTAGAAAATATACTTATATATATCAGATATTGATTATTTGTTAAATGACCTTTTTATACTTTTTGGATATTAAGTGTAGTTTTCACTACTTTTGTTTTTAATTCACCTTCAAGTACACACAGGGAACATTGTGACAATCAAAAGCTCATTAAGAGATTGAATATGGATTATGTAAGTTACAAAGCAGAATATTAATCAGATTTTTTAAAACAGATTTGCTTTTTAAAAAAATCGAATCACTTAGAGGATTCTGCATGATGTCTGTTAACTTTCAAAGTGTCCTTCAACAGCAGTGAAAAGCAAGACGGAGAAATTAGCCATGTACACAAAAGCGCACCATTGTTCTGGCTTGATCCAAAGATTTATACTTCAACAAATTAACTATTGGGCATTTAACCCCATCCTGACCTCAATCCATAGCTTGTTAAGAAAGCATTTGTCAACTAAAACAAAAACATTGTTACCAACAGCTCTGTTTCCATATACTATTGGAAGGAACAGAACCAGAAAGCCCAGACTCACCAACCTGGTACTTCTATCATCCCTGAGCACTTGGGCAAGCATCTGTTGCAGGCTCTGCCCTATGTTAACCCAAGAAGTGGGGGAGATATGACATGACACGGTGCTTATTTTGATGGAGACTAAATTCTGATTCCTCTCTTAACCTCTTCTAACATTAAAGCAACCATCCACAGTTCATTGAGTGATGGTCTTAAACCTTTCATAAGAGAATTCTATTATTAAACATTTGTTTCACGTAACATCATTCATAAGAAATATATTTAATCAAAATTATTGAATAATTGTATAAGAGTAAGCAGTTGAATTGAGTGATAACTGGTGTGCCCATTCCACTCAATTTTTTCAAACTCTGAATACTTTCTACCTTGAGAGCTGTAGCCTTCCAGACATAAGATTTACTTGAGTATACAGATTATTATTGAAGAATCGTAAATCGTTCATAAATTTACCAAGTTAATATTAGCCTGTATTGGTCTTCAGCCAGGAAACACTTACCAGTGGGTGGTAATAAAGTAAGCTTTTCTATGTCCAAGTGACATGTATAATCTGTTAAATGCTCAGAGCCATTCTGGTGTGCTACCAAACAATACTGACCATCACCTGCAAGATCTGAGATTCGACCCACGATAAGGAGCTAAAGCTCTGCTCCATCCCTACATTCAATTTGTGGATCTCTCTGGATAAAAAGGCTATTACACCCAGAGATGTCACCACCATCCAAAGTCGATAGAAAAGTCATCTATTTTTAAGGAGCTTTATTTCATATGTTAGCCTTTCCAGAATGGGGTTCTCAACTCTGTGGGATCAATTAGAATTAATCCAAAGCATAATATTAGACTAATGCTTCCTTTTTTATTAATATATTTTTTTAATTTTCTAGTTAGAAATAGCTAAGCACATCAAGGTTTGAATAGCCCTCTATGAAAACATCACCTTCCTAGGATCATGACATAATGCAACTATAGTCCCTGAGAATCTTGTGGTCCATCATATTAAATAGGAAAATAATAAGTACCACGAAGAAACCTCACTGGTTTCCTGATGAGTTAGGACTCATGGTGAGCTGGATAGGAGTGATTCCCTCTATCTCAATCTGCTGCCATTTCATACCACTAGGGATTAATTGACTTGAACCAAATTAGCAGACACTCTGTTGCAATGGCTTGATGAGTCGATGACGATCTCAATTCCACCACTGATTAACTTGTTGGAATGCCCAGGTGACGTGATAATTGTTTTTAGAAATCTGAATTTAAAATTTAAAACTAACTTTCTGCTGTCAGCAAGGAAGAAGCAGAACTTAATCTGGGAAAGCCTGTGCTATTTATCTGCTGCAACAGAAAGAAAGCTCAAAAGATCCGTTCTGCTTTTGATGTGTATGCTTTCAACACCCATGACGTCTATGTCATTCACTTTTGTTCTCAGACAGGAGTGGTTAAAAACATTATGTAAAGAATGTGTAGCAGGTTTTTGAATCAACAACCGGGAAGAAACAATGTGCATAACCATATTAAAAATGTGACAGTTGAGAAATGGGAAACAAGTGATTATGGGGCATGTGTACACTCTAGGTTTGTAAAAGGTTCTTAAAATAGAATTAATCCTTACAAGCCACTAATGTTTCTGTACTAGATTAATGCTACTATTCACAGACGCTGATCATCCCCAAGGAAGTTCATAGTACATCAAACTAACACTATTCACTAAAGGGCAATTATATTTGGTAGAAATAATCCCCTTGAAAGTAGAAAAGGAAAAGAAAATCAATCACTCCATGATTTTAATGGACTATCCAACAGCAAGGCTGGCCATTCCCAAATATGAGCTAGTGTGGTAGTAATTAGAATACACCCTATTAGGAAAAAAAATTCATGTTTTAGACAATTTTAAATTAAAACTCTTTAAAATTTAATTCATATTGTCTACATAGTAAGATATCAGTAATTTTGAAAATTCATCACAAGTTCTAAATATCTATTAATGACTTTTCATTCATTTAGGAAATATTTAATATCTTTAATAGGTACTTAGTCTCTTTTATATACAATGAGAGTTCGCTTTTAATATAGATGCACTTTCTTCTGATCAAAGTCTGTGTGAATAATGGCAGTTGAGTCTTAGTTAACAAAAGCAGGAACCTGTCAAATGGAGTGCAGAACTTAGATCGAACATCTTGTTTTGTAACCAGTATAATCCTAGCCTATCTTTCACCCCTATACTATGTACACTATTCAGAAGGCTTTGCCAAACATAACATAAGCTGAAGTATGGTCTCTCCTTACTGCTCTCATGAGTTTCTTTACACTGTTTTTTTTTCCCCCAGAAGAGTCAGCATTCCTATCTCTACTTGCCAAAGTCTGTTCTTCCATTGAGGCTCCACGTCAGCTTCAAATACAATTCATAGGTATTCTTAGCCAGAGTTAATATCTCCTCTTTCGAGCCCCTTTTCAATGCATGCATAGCTCTATAATAGCATTCTTCATAGTTTTTCATAACTGAGAACTTACTGATGTTTCTTCCCTCTAGTCTACATTTTTGTCTAGCTCAGAGCTAGAAAACTTTGTAGAAAATCTGAATTAGTGAGATTAGTAGAGTAAGTAGCAAATCCATCTGGGAAGGAATCTATCAACTTTCACTGATGACTTAGTCTGACTTTTTATATGCTTAAAGCATAGCCAACAGGCATAAAATATAATAATTGATCCAATTCCAATTATAAATATTTGATCTTTATCATACTCATATACCATAATATTCTATTTCTGTGAAGGTTATTGCAGCATAATTAGTGGTTAATCAATGTCATTCATGCATATTGGGCTCAAGACCCAGCAACACCTCTTAACCACATGAATGTACAGAAATTCTTTCAACTCCATAAAGTTCAGGTTTCTCACAGGAAGATGTGATCATAACAGTACTATTTCATAAAACTTTTGTAAAAATTAAATGTGTTAAATACATAAAGAACAAACTGTGATATGTTAAACATACACTATTAATAGACTGGAGCTCCTGAGCACCCATAAATGGCGTTCATAAACAGCCATGCAGAAGATCTGAGAGCATAAAGGCAAATGTCTTAGTGGATTTTGAAGCTATTACCAAAGAGGTCTTTGAGAATTATTTATACTACTTAAGTCATCTACAGAACTCTCCTTTCCCATCTGTTTTATAGGGGAATAATCCCCAGACTGAGGCCCAGTTGAGAGCACATAGTCTATGGCAGATTTTCCTTCTACATTTCTATTGATTATTGACATTTCTATCTCAAGTAAGAGACTTTTCAAACAGTAACATTTTTAGCTATAATTGCAAAACCAAATACAGAAATATGTTTAAGATTCTAGAAAACACACTTAAAAGTACCTAAGGATGTGACCAGAACTCTCAGCTGCCCATTCATGGACAGATTTCGCCATCCTTCCATATTTAGACATCCTACACTCCAGGCAAAGGGGCATTTTTTAGTCAACAAGGAAAGTATTCATTATTCACAACTATTAATGGAAAGACAGTGATTTTATTGATTTTTATTTCCAAACATAATTCCTAGATCTATTATTGATATGCATAAGCTGTAGGGACACTTCAATAACATGGAGAAGAATAAAGTCCATAATATGCTGAATTAGATACAAAAGACACAAATAATGCTTTGATGTATAAGTAAATCTCTCTTCTTCAATATCCAATTGTGCTTCAACATTTTTGTACTCACAAAAAGCTTGAATGATGTTGGAAGGAATCCTATGCACAGAGAAGTTTAATTGTCATTTGCTTTAAACAGGGGCCATTTTTCTAGTTCAAGCAATACACAATGCTCTTCAGCATTAAGACCCTTGATTTATGCCTGTGCATGAATCCCCTCCCTCATTTTCCTAATGAGCAAAGCCTGGCAGAAAATAGAACACATTTTGATTAATAGTGCTTTGATAGTTATCACTTCTTTGTTTATGAGAAAGCTTGCTAGTTGCCTCTTAGTTGCAAATTAGAAAATGATACTTTGGCCATTCAATACTCTTTAAGGTTTCTGAGGCAATTCAGATCCAGTTAATTAGCATTAATGGGCTCCTTTCCCTGTACCATGTTTACTGAGCATAGGCCCAGGAAAGATCATGCATCATGCTTGCCTTCAAAGAGCTTATGGACTAGTCAAAGAAACAGGCAAATGAACAAATAAGGGAATCAGTGCTAATACAGCGCTACTTCTCTGCACTGTCGGAGGACAGAGCAAAGGGGAGGCCCAAGAGAAGTGAGCTCTAGTCATTGGAAATGGGAATAAAACTTTCATGCCCATCTGTCTGTGAATATAAGTGTAGCAATGTTAACATATTAATTACCCTCTACTGCTGATGGGATAGCTCCCCAGGGCCTCTCCTCAGGTGTTCCTACCAGTCCCAGGTAGCCTCTCTTAGATGCTCCTAACATTTCTCTTCCTTTTGCTCTTGCTTTCCTATTGATGGTCTCTGTTACAAACGGATTGAGGAATCTCCTCCTCACAGACACAGTGAGAGGTGCTCACCCCAGGACGTCTGCTTTCCTGCCTAGCACACCAAATCACGAAACCACTGAGGTGCCAGCTGACACTGGGCTCCTTTCAGGCCTCATGCTGTTGGAGAGACACTGTCTATGTCCCTTTCCAATCTCTGTTACATTTTCCTGGTAGCTAATAAAGTGCTACTGTGAGGGCATGATTCACACAACCTCCTCCATGAATTTTTCCTTTACATTTCCCCTGCAGCCTCTCCTTCCAACAGATCCAGTAGTTGCTGTAATTAGTAGGTGTACTTTCTAATTTCTAGACATCTGAACATCCTAATTTTCCCTAGTAAGCCTTCTCCCATCCCATGACTTTGAATGACTTACTAGATATTACAAGGGGATATTACATGGTCCTCCATATCATGAGGAAGAACCAGACCAACACATCACTTGGACCTAGTCCTAGCTCTTTCTCCTAAAAGTGATGAAACCTAAATTTAAACTTAAACTAGACAGGAAAGATGGAAGAGCCATTCCAGGGAGCAGGAATGGGCACAACACAGAATGTGCATCAGCCAGGGGTGTTTAAGGAACTGAGGAGCTTAACAGGGCTCGAGAAACAAGACCAGATCAGAGGGAGCCTTGATTGCTCGGCTTGGAAACCATGACTCACCCAGCTTGGTATCAGGGAGCCATGAGTGCATGCTACCTGCAGGAAAAAATAAAGTCCAAAATGTACAGTACAATGGTCACTGTGATCTACCAAAATATGGAGGGTAAATGGAGACTGGAAACTCAAGAGAGGGCAAGAGAACAGGGGAGATGATTGTGACAATTTCAGAGTGTGTACACACTGAGATGCAGAGTTGACTACTGCCCCATAGGACATCTTAAAAGGATACAGTCAAGTAGGAAGGGTAGTGTCATCACCAAATTTCTATATTGTATAATATAACAGGTGCTGCCAGTCATTAAACAAAACAGCAAATTGAGCAAGAAGAGCAGGATTAATTTTTTTTTGGGGGGGGGTGGTAAATATGGAGAGCGGGGAGAAGAATAAACATAGCTGCAGATACATTAAACTCAAAACGTCCATGGTACAATGTGAACAGAGGGCTTGATCCCAGGAGGAGGCTGGGTAGAAGATAAGGATTTGAGTCATTATCATGGAGATAGTCATTTAACCAGATTAGTGGGTCAGATTGCAAACTGACACACAGTTTGAATGAAAAGGAGGTGAGGACCAAAGTCAGTCTTAGGAACATCAAGAAAATTACAGCATGCTTGTCAGCTAGTACATGATTCTTAAAATAATTCGTCCTATGTTTTGTTTTATTCACTTCTCTTCTTTTTGACATTTTCCTTTTTTTCTTTTTTAATTCTACCCACCCTGACCCCCTTCATCCATTTCTTTGGCCCCCCTTTTTCTTTTGGCAAAAGGCCAGGTAAGTGCTGTGCTATGACTTGCTCTGAAGATGAATGTTCTATCCAGAAACCAAGCTGAAAACATTGTTCCTAAGATCGGCTTTGTAGCAAACAACTATTTCATGAAACGTTCCTATGCAAGGCCCAAGGTTTCAAAATAATTCTATTGTTCTCTATTGACTGCATCAACACATGCAAATGCATTCGCTGAAATAAAATGACGAAGCAGAGGCGTCCAAACTTTCTCATACCATGGAACCCAAATGGTGGGCATATTATTTTCCCCACAATGGTTATAGGGTGGGATTCATTCCCGCAGTTCTAGAATTTGCCTTGTTTTCCTGAAGTGAGAGATGTGCATCCTTGGTCAAGGTATGACCTATAAGGATTAATTGTATCATTTTGAAACAAAAGATCCAAGGATGTTTGAATCAATCTGATGTCATGGGTTATGGACAAGAACAACTTTGATAGTTTGCACTTAGTTTCAGGGAGACTCCTGAGGGCTGCATCATTGGAGCTGATTATACACAAAGAAATATGCCTAGTTACCATCGGCGTATAAGAAAACCTCACTAGGAATACATTTGGAGCTTCAAGGTTCTGAGATACTGCCTTTACATAATCAGAAGTTTCCTGGTCCCAGGGAGGAAGTGAGCCCCAAAATGGCCTGGAAGACAGGACAGTCGGAATCTTGAAGGGTTTCTAAAGCTCCTCTGCTGTGGGATAACCTCTGGCTACAATTCACGTCCTTATTTCAATGGGTATTTTTCCAAAGAGAATTATTTTCCTTCAATAAACCATACATCTATAAGTACTGTCATTCTGAGTTCTGTGAATCTTAGAATTAGAAACCCGTGTGTCTGCTACTTACTGTCGTGCCTCCAAACCAAATTAAGTGGTTATGTTCAAATAACTTATTATTAACAAATTTTAGTCATTTGAGAATAAATAGAAACTTATGTGCAAGCACGCACATGCACACACACACACACTGAAAGGACAGATGTGATTTTCATTTCATTTTTAAGTAACCATAATTAGCCACTTAGGGTATATGTGCACCTGGGAAATGGTGTCCAACTTCTCAAAGCTTGGAGTCAGCCTGGATTCTGCCACCCTCACGTCTGGCTCCATAAGCGTTGCCACACCCTGTTTGCTTTTTTTATCACAATAATCTCCCAAAGCCCAGAAGGACATGACTTCATCCAAAGGAAAGGAGTGCCACTGATATTAAAGAGTGAATTTGCTTTAAGATAGCAGTTTGTGCACTATCAAAAAAAAAAATGTCATGCTTCAAACATTTAAATGCCCCGAGAGTGCTGGAGCGAATCTCCTATGGCACACACGACTCTTCAGCAGACATTTTGGGAGCCACAGATACCCCCAGACAACACAAACAAAATCCCTTGGTCACAGAGCCTTCCTATAAGGGTCAATAGGGTGTGGAGTGGCTAGGTGACAGGAGAGGAGTGGGTATGGGAGACAACATTTAATTTTTTTAAAAGGCCCTGGGATATATTTTCCAGAAAAGAAAAATGACAGAAATCAGAAACTTAGATGCACCTGAAAAAGAATTTTTCCCAGCAGCAAGCAGTTCTGTTGCCTAAATGAAGTAATGTTATTTCCTTGTACTCTTTGCTCTGGAAAGCCTTTGGGGAATCTCTTCACAATTCTTTTGTAGGGAAAAGAAGCCAAATCAGTCAGGAACAGGTGTTTTCAGCAGGAGAGAGGTATATTCCAACAGACAGGGGTTTATCTTTGTGAAAATTTACTTTTGAAAGATGGAAAAGGTAATTTCAGTCCACAGATTTCTGATCCTTGAAAAGTCAATAGAGAAACTTTCTAAATGAGTATCTCCATTCTACAGTGCAGGTCTGGTACTTTCTCTCCACTGCTCCTACGGACAGCTATCAACTTCTATTTATATTTTTTCTTTCACTCATCCAGTCATTAAATATTCATTGACTGTCAGCTCTAAGCCAGGTGTACTATTTTAGACAGTGTAGAAAATTATAGAAAAAGAATGTTGAGGTCTAAAACCCTAGGAATTTAGAGATTGGGTTGTCTTCCAATTTTTAAAATAGTAACTTTGATTCTACAAGCCAGAAAGAACTTAAGAGTTTAGTTGCCTCCAGCAGGAGATGGGAAAATAAATTGGCCAGTTCAAATGCTTTTTGTTCACTGAGGTGTTTGTGGACCTACATTCTCCTGGGCTTGATTTCCAGGGCAGTGATCCTTCTGTGGTTTTAAAGAAGAGCGCCAACCACACGTTGTAAGGGTATCGCAAGACACCAGAGTGTAGCCCACAACTGGGGACTTTCATCCCATCTTATCTATGACAGCATCATTTTTATCTCTTCTATCTATTGGACCTAGATAAGATTTCAAACAAAAGGGTTCTCTTGATAAAAAATTTAAAAAGCAAATAAAATAGAAAACTATCGCTTGTTCTCTCCTGCTACCTCCTCTTCATCCAAGATAAAATAGTCTCCAGTAGGGAAGTTCCAAATAAATTGCATACCTTTGAGTTTCCACGTTCTTGTTCACATTCACCAGCAGCTATGGCCATCATATACTTTATCATGCATATCTCCACCAAAGTACTAGTGAGATGTAGGGGATTAATATGAGCTTACTAATGAAAGGAAAGTAGTGCAATATAGAGAGATCATCCTCATTTCAGAGGTGGGGCATTCTAAGGAGACCAGCAAGTTATAGACAAAAATATTCAGTCATGGCCGTTGAAGGTGAAGAAGACTAATCAACTTTACCCTCACCTCTCTCTGTTTGATCACACTGAAAGAGACTGACTCAGGAAGACAAAGGTATGTCACATCTATTGACGGCAAAAACTAGGTTGGAGATTATGGGTTTGGGTCTGTTAATAGGTGAACTTGTTACTACTAAGTCCTTGAATTTAAATCGCCCCCTTACAAACATTGCTCTATAGGCCTCACTGAAGGTCAGTATACCACTACGGGCCAAGGGCACATGGAAGCTTAGTGCACGTCTTCAGTTACAGTTCCCAGATCATTATCCAGCAGCCACATCAGTTGGAATGGAGGGAGGAAGTAATGCAGCCAAAGGCTAGGAATGTAAAGGGCAAATCTTTCCTAGTGGACACCAATGGCCTTGATGGTCAGGCCATCTTAAAGTGAAGTATTTATTTCCTGTTATTCTAGATCTTAATCATCCAGGAATTGTTCAGGGTCAAGAGCAAAAAAGCCCATATGTCAGGTACAGGAAGTTTGGGACCCTTAGGAATGTCATTGAATCTTTTATTTGGTTACACTTATATCATTCACTGAGAATAATTTTCCTAAAACCACAATAAACACACAGGTTTTTCAACAAATAGAACCACATCTTTTTTTTTTTTTTTTGTAAACAGATTCAAATACTCAAATTTCCCATCTCATTTAGATGTTGTGGGGATTAATATTATAATGAAATGATGTACAGCAAAGTGTTTGTAAAGGCAAAAATTTAAGTGTGAAGAGGTGTTAAGATAACATTCACTCCCTCCACATCAACTGTAGCAGGATATAAATAAAACACACAATAAGGGCCTTTATTCTAAGTAGATCAAGATTCACAGAGATAAGGTGAATAAGTAGAATGGCAAAAGTTAAATATTGATGACATAGTTGAAATAATTTATGAAGGCAACTTAATTTAATAATATAAATAAGTGAACTGGGAAAATATTCAGAATGTCTGTTGGGATAAAATACACAAAGTGATATCTGAACAATGACAGTTTAAGAGTCAGTCAGGCAAGGTCTCACATTAATCTGTTCCTCTCCATAACAATTTTCCAAGTCTGTATTGAGAGGTGCATCATATAGTCAATGAGGAAAAACCCCTACATGAGCTCCTTCACACTTGGCTTAAAATAACCTGGTAACAGGAATAATCTCATTCCTTCAGTAACCCAGCCTTCACCATTTCTAAAAGTAGGCCATGTGGTAAGTGTCCTAGACATGGTTTTAAGAACCGAGGACCTGGAAATTAATAAGATACACATTATTATTGTCCCCACTACAGTTCAGAGAGTCCATTTTAGACACACTGTAGACTGAAAATGTCATCCTGGCATTATCCTAGTTTGGTATCCTTCAATAACTGTCCATGCCTTAAAGAACAATGCCGGTCTCCTTTCAATGACATTCAAGCTCCTCCTTGCAACGTTCTCAGCTTCATCCCTCACCAGTGTTCTCCCTGCAGCGTGCCCTGTCAGCCACATTCAATCACTCATTGTCCCCAAAGCCAATCTTGTAAAGTCATTGCTTTATGTCTCTGTACAGGGTGTTTGTTCCCTCTCTCTGGAAAGCCAGTCACTTCATGCTCTTTCTGACAAGTGCTGATTCATTATTCAAAATTTCTGAATGAATAAAAAAGAAAGAGTAGAAGAAGAGACCAGAGAAAAGTCAAAAGGATATGTTAGTCTTCTCAGTTCCTGTTTTTCATGTAAACAATGAACATTCTCATTGCTTATTTATCAATCAATCAATATTTATTAAAAAATAACCAACTAAAATAACCAACTAAATATATATATATATATATATATATATATATATATATATATATATATATATATATATATATATCTGTGTGTGTGTGTGCGCACGCGTGTACATATATGGTTTGGATATGAAGTATCTCCCAAAGACTCATGTGTTGAAAGCTTGGTCTCCAAAATAGTAATGTTCAGAAATGGGGCCTTTAGGAAAGGATTGGATCATAAGGGTTCTAACCTCATCAGATGATTAATCCATTTGATGGATTAATAATTTGATTGGAATATGAAAGGTGATGGGAACTGTGGAAGGTGGGTCTAATTGCAGAGAGAGAGAGTCCTTGGGTGTGTGGCATTGGGGCTATATGCTTGCCACCTTCCCTCAAGCCCTGCTTCCAGACTGCCCTGAGCTGGACAGCTTTCCTCTGGCTTGCCTTTCCATTTTGATGGTCCACCTCACCTTAGGTTCAAAGGCACGGAGCCTGCCAACCATGAACTGGAACATCTGAAACCACGAGGAAATAAATCTATCCTCCTCCAAGTTGCTTTTCTCAGGTATTTACTTGTCACAGTAATGAAAAGCCAATGCAATTTCCTTTGAAGATGACCACCACCAATTCTTCCCAAGCTGAAACTGGTTCTGTGTTCCTCCTTTACAGAGATTCCCTCTGTTTCATTTCCACTTAAATCTAGGCTGACTTTGTGACTTGCTTTGACTAACAGAAGGCAGCCAATGTGACACTGTGCCAGTTCTGGGATCAGCCTTTAAGAGGCCTGGCAGCTCTAGCTTCATGCTCTTGGAATCCAGCCTCTATACACTAGGGGAGCCTGTACAAAGTAATGGAGGAAGAAAGGCCATGTGGAAGAGAACTGAGGTGCCCAGGCAACAGTCAACACCGTCTGCGGAAGTGTGAGTGGGGCCGTCTTAGACTTTCAGTTCATCTCAGAGCAATGAATTATACGATAGGCTTGGGCAACAGCTGACTGCAGAGAGACTGCCCATCAACTCACAGAATCAGGAGAAGCAAAACACTTGTTGTTTTAAGCTAGTAAGTTTTGGGGTATTTTGTTATGCAGCAATAGATAATTGAAAAATTATGCAATTGATGCTGTGCCAGTCACTGAAGATAAAAGACCTGAGCATATATTCTAGAAAAACTCAGTGACTAGCAGAAGAGATGGGTGTATAAATATTTAATGACATATTACAAACACATGTATAAGTATGATGGAAACTGTCTTATTACTAACCTATTTTTTGGTGCAAAACATTAAGAAATATCTTTCTCTGCAGTGAGAATTTAAAACAAACAAATAAACAAGTAGTGAGATGACCTATGGACCACAAAAGAGAAGCTTCTTGGAATAATCCCATAGGTTTTATGATCTGTTCTCTCCTAATCATGAAGTATGGGTCTGAAAAGTCTTTGCTAATTTTCATTAGGCAATGTGAGAAGGCAAAATGAATTGTGAGAGAATTTCTAATTTCTGTCTTCCAGTTTTTACAGAGTCCTTCAAATTAGTTTTTCATTAAGTGATTATTAATAATTTCCAATCAAGTCCTCTGGTGCCAGAGAAAGTTTTCTTTTTTTAACTCATATATGAAAATCTAGAATGTGCAAAGTGGAAAAACATTTCTTAGCTGGCATTATCATCTCCAGAGAATGTGCTGTCCTCGAAGCTGGTGAATTATATTAAGCACCTTCCTTAAGCTCAGTGCTGTGCTGGTCATGAAGACAGAAGAAAAGGCAAGATAAATATGCTGGAGAAAACACATATGCAAACATATTACTAAAAGAATCTGCCAGAAAGTGTTTTGCTATGCATGTGTGATACACCAAGCATGGTATCGCAAGGCACAGAATGGGGGAAAATGAAGAGAATCCAAAATGCATCAGGCACCACCTTTACTCTACATGAAGTAACTAACAGAAAAGTACTACATTTATATATATACTTCCATATGCTCCTAATAATTTCATATAAATATACTTTACATTTTAAAGCAAAATTAACATTGCAGCAAATTCTGCAGGAAATAGAAATTACACCAAGACAGACACTATGGAGACTGGATCCAATTTTAGGAAATATATTTCTGCATTAATGAAATGCTGTAAATGTTGAGATATATAAGTAAATGTTGTGGAACTTCATTTCTGTAACACACACATAGCAAATCAGACACAGTATTTCAGTTATTGTTGCTAGTCAATAGAATTTAGTACTCTTTTAAAAATACTGCTATTAATGAGCATCATTTTGTAACCTCATTGTAGTTGGCCTGCCTGAAAGGGGAGGAGAGTATTCCTCTGTTCTCCATAGACTTCAAGGACCTTCAGGAAAAGACTGATTTGATTTCACAAGGATAATGAAGGTTTGAACTTTTTAAGCTGGTGCCAGAAGGGCAGTATCTTCTGAGAGTTCACTGTTAGCATTTTAAGCACACATCTAGGGTCTGTGTTTATAGCAAGTTCACTTTGCTGGGGTTTTTTTGTTTTGTTTTGTTTTTTTACACCATCTGGGATTTTGCACTGCCCTTGCATGCCCAGGTTCTCTTATGTATTATTTTCTCCTGTGGCCAGACTTAAATGTCCTGTGAGTACTTTTGAAATCTGCAAACAAGCAAGCTAAGATATCTTTAAGTTGTGAGGTATCAACATGATACTTCCCTACATGTGTCATATATTTTTTACATTATACTCTTAAGATAGAGATGCAAAGACACTACTATTATACAACTATTAGAAATATCACTTTATAACTGAAGACATTTGAAATTTTAAAAATATAACCAAGAAGGAATTAAAAGTCTTTTTCTGCCAGACACAAAAAAATGAAAAGTTTGTAAAGCTCTCAGATCTTACTAAAGTGTTTAGTAGTTTAATTAAACTTAGTATTACACATATTAAACTTTAACAAAAAAAAATAAAAGGAAGGCCATAAAAACAACAAGATTCTTTTTTCATATTGGTAAAAAGAACCAATCAAAATAGTCATAGGGAGATAGTATACTTCCTTGTTTGTATCAGCTACCTTTGCTGCCTAACAAACCAGTACTGTTACTATCCCTACACTCAGTGTCTGGGAATAGCACATTTACTGTTATATGCTTGAGCAATCTGTGCTGGGCTCAGCTGGGCTGTCCTTTTTCTATACATTCCTGATTTTATTTTATTTATGCAGTTGCAGTGCGAAGATGAATTGTCAGAAGGCCAGCTGGTCTTGGATAGGCTCAGACACTTTTCTAGCATTTGGCAAGCTGTTAATTTGTGGGTTGTGTTTCTCTCATGTCTGATGGCTGGCATCATGTCAGCTAGGGTGATGCCCTCCTGTCCTTCATTGTCCAACAATTCTTTCACATGATGGTGGGAAACACGTTTTCAAACCTGTGTCTGCATCATGCCTGTAAATTTCCCACTGGCCAAAGAAATTCAATGACCAAGTTTCTATGTGGATGGAGAAGCAAAGAGCTACTTTAATGAGATTACCATCAACTAATTCGTGGCTATTTTCTTTCTGTGTTTGAATAAAATATTCATAATCTTCCTCCTCTTTTATGTCTGATTATGAAACATAAAAACATGAATACCCAACATTGTTTTGTACCCAACAATTTTCTTATTATGTGCCCAAAAATTTTATGAAAATTACCTTATGTCATCTTCACAGTACCATCAGGAATTAAATGAAATTCATAAATAATGAAACTAAATGACAGAAAGCAACTTGTCTAATATCATATAGCTTTGTGTGAAACAGAGTCAGTATTCTAAACTCTACTGCCCAATACCTATGGTTCATTTCCTTAACCAGGATTTTATATACTGAGGAAGAATTACCTCTCCTTTCTAGAATATAAACATTTAAGGCCAACAATTCCAAAGAAAAATATAGGTGACCATTTCGTTAATTTTAAGATTTCGCATTTTAACATGTCCAAAATTAAGTTCATTATGAATGGACTGTCATGTCATCATGTGTGTGGTAGTAGTACTTTTTTATTACATAAAGGTACATAAAATAATTGTGCATCTTGCAATCTATACTTCGTTAGATGCAATAAACATGAGAGTATCACTATATGTCACTTAGTAAAATTATAGTACCAAAATACTCACCATCAAAGAGGCATTAAGCAAAGGCAGCCTTGTATAATCCAAGTGACTCAGATCCTGCTTAGTTTACACTAAACAATGAATGGAATTTATTATAGGCTGAGGTATTTGAATTTCTTCATATTGCTTTGTACGTGACATTATTTTTGAGTGAAAATATTCATTTTATTATATGTAGATACATGAAGCCAAGAAAGAATCCAAAAAAAGGCATTTTAATAAATAGATCAGATTATTTGTCTCTTCTTTTCAATGTATCAGTGGTGTATCCCTAAACATTTTGTTAAATTTGAGATATTCAGTAAGAATTCAATATATAAAACTAATGAACTCAGAAAAACGGGGTTTGGTGAATATTAGAGGGGTGAATGGATAACGCGATCCCTACAATTCAGAGAGGATTGGTGATTTGGAGTGAGGGCTCTGGAGTTCAGTTCCCTAAATTTGGAATTTTACCATGTACCTGCTCCATAGGCGTAATGCACAGAAAACAATCAATGAGTATAAACTATCATTATTATCAGCATACCTTCTTCTATAAGAGAGCTGGGGGAAGGGATGAAGGCAGAATTTATAAACTATGGAGTGACCTTTTTTAAAGATTTTTGAATTTCAAGACATAACTAAGCAAACAATATTAATAAGAGTTATTAAGTGGATGCCATGGACTTAGCAGATACAGGCTCAACTACACAGAGAAAAAACAAGAAGTAGTATAATAAAGACCTTGGCCTGAGCGACTTAGAGTAGCCTGAACTGCAGACATAGTGTCTCAGAAGAAACAAACTGATGCCCATGTAGACAGGCTCACCATCCCCAGTGACAAGGTGGAGCAGGTCACGGTGGCAGTGGTAGAGGTAGGAATGTCTGTCAGCTGACTTGATGTCATTTGTCCTTTACCTGCACAGAGGTACAGTTTTGCTTCTTTATATAATGCTTCTTTGTAGGGGGAAAAAAGAGTAACGTAATTAACTTCTTTCTCCTGCAACTTTCGATCTAAGAGTCAAACAGAACTTCAGAAAGAAATAATCCTCACCAGTTTTATGCAATATATTCATCAAAAGGTCTTGGCCAAGTCAATTAACAGCAGGGGCTGAGATCAGGACTTCAGGGTTGATTCTAGGGAATGGTCCCTCATAAAATGTTATTTTGTTCTTACTGACAATTAACTTAGCAGAGCACTTTAATGAAAGAGCAAGCAAGGTCAGTCTGCAGTTGGTTCATTCTCCTCCATTAAATGACACATAGTACCTATATTTTTAAATTATGCATAGGAGGTAGCAGGTTCCTGAATACATTCCAAAATATATCACAGACCAGGTGTTAAAGCACATTGCTATTAAGCTCTAAACCATGAGCTGAATTGCAGTACATTAAAGTCAGAGACTTCTCTATACATGTGTAATACGTGGTGTAATTTTTTCCTAATATTACACAGACAAAGGGAAACATCCTTCCAAGGTAACCGTTAGTGATAGCTGATGGAATAGAAATGAAAAGTCAGACAATTTTCCTGAGCATAGAATGTGTGGAACATAGAAACCAGGGTGAATAATGTTGGAAGGAGTGACCTTCAGGGAAGCAGGGGCTGAGAAAGCACCTTTTTTCCCTCATCTACTGTCCCCCATGCATGCATCTTCTGAAGCAGTGCTTCCCAAAGGGAGTCTGAGAAGTAGGTCACCAGAATCTCCTGAAAATGTTTTTGTTTTGTTTTGTTGTTAATGCAGAGTTCTGGAGGGCACCATGGGAGATTCAGTTTCACTCTGTCTGGGAGAGTTCAAGAGATCTGATTTTGCATCAAATATTCAGTAAATCTAATTCAGAGAGAGGTTTAGAAACAACTTGGTCATATTTTTTTTACGTATAATTTTAGACCACAAATTTCCTATAGCTCTCCTTGGATTGAGTCCTGAAGGTCAAGACCTAAGCAGCCCTCTCCTGAGAGTGTCACAGTACCTAACATGGAAGAGACACTTGCGGATGTCAGCTGCGTGAATGAAGCTCTATGTGAGGGAGTCATGTGGGTTTTTCCCTTAGGCCCTTCAAAGGATTCCTTTCTCCAACCCTGATTCAATGTGGCTCTGATTCTATGTACCCAGAGAGGGCCTGGAACTTACGATTGCCCATCACACCTCACTCCAAACACAGTCAACCTGGTTTCCCAAATGGACAACTCTGAAGACAGCTTCCTTCTCTTCAATTATGAGTACACTGTCTGTGTGGTAGCCTTTCTGATTCTCCAAGAGGTCCCTCCTGGTACTGCTCTCATGATTGTACTCTAGTGTGTGTGAATGTGTGTGTGTGTATACGCACACATTCACACACACACACATTCACTCACATACACACACACACACATATATATATATATATACTCACACACATATGTGTATATATGTGTATCAATTTTGTGTATACACACACACACACGGGTGTGTGTGTATGTGTATGTGTAAAAACTTGGCATTAGGAATTCTTTCTCCAATTTCAGGCCTTGATCTGGTCCTGGTCTGAGCACTCCTAAAGGATCACAAATAATTTCTGGTGGCATTGTCTTTTCAAAAAGAGTCTTTTCAAGGTGTAATTACTTTTCCTTTAGATTCCATTAAAATGTCGAAGAATGGATACAGAGACAAATAAATTCTTAAAAATACAGGACCTCAGTTTTGTACATGTTCTCATGGCACGCTTGTCACTGATGCTGTTTTCCACATTGGGGTTCCTGAATTCTCTGTGATGACCATTGGGACCACTGAAAGAGAAGAATCTGTCCCCTTTCCTTCCTTGGCAGAAACTGTACCTGTCACTGATTTGGATATCACCTGATTGTCAGTCCCCTGTATTCTTCCTCACATATGTTTAAGAAGCTCTGACAAAGGAGTAATACCCAAGTTCAAGTGCATTCAATCTGATTTCTAGATTCATTCATATTTATGGCCTCCTGCCTTCAGATTCCATTCTAAAACAGAATACTATATCTTACTCAAGTCACTGACTTCAAAATTTCCTTTATAATTTTCCCAGCCTCTCAAAGAGGTACAGGAGTTTTGGAAAACAGATCCTGGAACAATAATTAGAGCTTTATTTTCTGTTTTATGCATAACTAAATGCTGCTTTTATATGAATGAAAATATTAATAAATTGTCAGTTGCACTAAATGACAACTAGCTCTTCATGACCTATTAATCCAAGACCTGTAGGTTTAAGTGTGTTAGAAATCCATAGCTTGAGTTTCTGTCCTTACCCCATGAACTTGTCATCAGCCTAAATTAATTAAGTGCCCAGAGATTAGGTGTGGCCTGAACAAATGGGAACATGCCTACCACAGGCCATTTCTCTTTAGGTGAGGGATTATGCTGGGTTCTAACGTCTGCACAAGTGAATCTTTTCACTACTTTATTAGAACACCATCTCTAGAAAAATAACAACTTCTAAAAGACATGTGTTTTGCATGCTTCCTTTATGCTACTACTCTACCTTGTAATTTCAGAGACAGTACAAATAAAGCCCTTTCCCAACGTTACCCCTCCAAGTTAACTCCCCTCAAGTTAACCCCGTTCCTCCTCTACAGGTAGCTGGCCCAGAGCCAGTTCTTCATTATTATTACATGAATTCACAAATGAAGAAGGAAAATGCCACAGTGTGAGAAATAAATGAGTCATTCCTCAAATACCCAGTAAGTACTTAATAATTAAAAAAATGATCTCTGTCCTCTTGGGACCTGGAATCTTGGGATGAGGGGAGCAGAGTGCCGATGAAAGACATCAAGCAAGTAAACTAATAAGTCAGGAAGACAGCTTCATCCAAGGATGGATAAGAAGAAAATGATCGCTGATGCTGCTGTGGAGAGGAAACAGGTAGCTGGGGAGCAACTTTATGTTGGACAAAGAAGTACATTTTTACCCTGAGACGATCAGGGAAAGAACACTCCAGGCAAAGAAGCAGGACTTAGCAAGACCTCCAAGTAAAGTGAACCTCACATCTTACATGAAGGAAAGAGCCTCTGTCTGCCTGAGCTGTGGGCCTACTCTGACCTTCCCCAAGCCCCACCTCCCGCTCTCACCCACTGGACTCCTCTTCGTACATGTGGGAAATAATTGAAGGTTTCCCCGGCTGCTTGGTTTCCTTGACGTCTGATCTGTTCCTACTAATTATTCAGAAGCACAGCGTCAGATGTAGAAGAGTCTGATTTCCTCTGTCCCTGGCAGCAGGGAGAGAGTAGAGCAACTGGTATTTCTGATGACAGAGCAGGGTAGAAAGTCATCGAGGAGGACATGCCAGTTATTTCAATGGAACTTACTCTGTCTCTGCTGCTAATAACAGGTCTGAAAGTCATTATTCTGGGCTTACTGTGGGCTGAAGTTGAATTAAGCTGATGGGATGTTTTTTCATTCATTCACACGTGTCTTCATTAGGCACTTATTTACTGTCACAATCATAATTCTGAGTCACTGAAATATAGAGGTATGTGGAATGCAGTGGTCCTTGGGTGGCAGAGAGGCACAGGTAAGTCTGGGGCTGGGCTGGTGAGATGGAATCATAGTGCTATGATTTCTGCTCTGAGAGATTTGCAGAGGTTGATCTGAAAGCACAAAATCATAAATATTTAATTCAGCCTGGGAATTTAAGGCAGTTTCCTGAGAGGTGAGGCTCAGCCTGAGTCCTGAGAACTAAAGAGGAGTTTGTTAGGTAGCAAAAATGTGGGAAGGGATTGGCACCACAGAGATATTGTCATTAGGCATACCCCTATGAACAAGCATAGGGCGTTCAGTGAACTTGAAGTCTGTCAACAAAAGAATCTGTTCAGTCACATAGCAGGTAATGGCAGTTTTCTGTAGCCACCATTTTTTCAGAAATCAGCCCTAACAGTTTAAGTAATTTCATGAAGAGGAGTCATTTCGTTAATGCTGTCGTCTTATCTGAACATGACACAGATTGTCCTTTTCCTTGGATGCTCACCAACAGTCTCCCTTCCTCTCTGCTTTCCCAGGAGAGGTGTCTCCAGCATGCCAGGTTCCCATGGAAGGTACTTAGCAGCCATCATTTCTTATCCTAACTGTGAAAAGTAGTCACCATGGTCAGAAAGAAAGTGAGGAAACAAGCACAGGGGTTAAGCCATGTTTCCTAAGGTCATACAACTTGGAAGTGGCATGGTTAAGACTCAACTTCCAACCTGGTGCTCATCCTATTAGGCTGGGATGGAACTGGTAATAAATCAGGCTGGCAGCCCATTGAGCCTGTGTTTTTGGCTGGTATGAGGACGTTGAAGGAAGGTTTGTATTAAGATGCTCTGTGATTTTGGCACAAGAGCTGTGGAAGCATATGGGCCCCTGGAGAGGTTAGCAATATGAGCAAGAAATAACAGGATGAGATTCAACTGGAAAAATGCTAACGAATACATCTGGAGACCAACAAGCGGAAACACACACACGGTTAATGGGAAGCAGAGCAGCAGGGACCAGGAGGGCTTGGAGAAAGTGGACATTTTATCATAAAGACATTGCCAAGAAGAGATGGGAGCAGGAGGGCAGGAATCACTTGGGCTCTGAACTGATGGGCCTCCACTAATGGAGGAGAGGGAAGAGAGGCCTTGTGCACGCCTGATGCTTGGGATCCACGATGGCATTTTCAATCTGGATCTCTCTGTTTTAGACGGAGGCCCATCAACGCTGAGGACTTCAGGGAGAGGGAATCTCACACATAATTTAATCCCAGAGGGGATGAACTCAAGAGGAAAAAGCAAACAAGCAAACGAGATATTCTTATATCTCGACAATTCTAAAATACACAGCAGCAGAAAGGGAGGAATTTGAAATGCTCCAATGTGGAGGGGTGGGTGGTAAGCATGACTCGTATCAGGGCCGGGCACCCACAGTTATTAAATCCTGCCATGGCTCTCAGTGGGGAAAAATGTCTCCCGAAAAGGTAGCAGCTCCAAGCCTGAAATCCAGGCCTGGCCCTGTGAAGGGCGATTTCATGCTGTTAGAGGACAGGGGCTCTGGGCCTCAGAAGGTGGCTGGTAGCATTTCTATCCAGCTCTTGGTCCCGTGGTGTCCGTTCCACACAAAGTGCCACAGATCTCAATTCTGGAGCTAAACCCATGGAGGAGGAAAATGACACCATTTTCCAGATTTCACTCTATTTTGATCTCCTTTTGTCCTTGGACACTGGATAGGTTGTAAAGGACCCTAGTATGTTCTTAATAATTCCTCAACCAAATGTTGTTTTCCGATAACCATCTATCTCGGAAACTGTCTCTCCCATTATTTTCTTTCTTAACTGCTTGAAACAGATGGCACTTTATACCTTAAATTCATGTCCAAGTCATTTCAACTGCTACTGCCCTGTGATTTGGGACTCTAGACCTGAAAGGGAAAAGCACGTTCACATTATGAAGTGTGCAAAATGCATTTGATATTGTTGAGGAGCAGAAGGTGATGGTGATTTTGTGTCGTGGTAAGTTTGTGACTCTAAATAAAATAGGGTGATGTTTTTGATGAAAATTCTCAACGTGAACCCTACCAGTACTATGTTAAGATATGTTCTCAAAAAGAATGCTGACATAGGTTGCTGTATCCTGTAAGTGACGTGAAAAGAAGTAAATCACCACTCTGCCAGAAGCATTCAGTGTCTTAAGATCCTTTTGTGTTGCTATAACAGAATACCTGATGCTTGGTGCTTTGTTAAAAAAAAGGGGGGGGGGGGTTTGCACTCAGTTTTAGATGCTGAAAGTCCAAGATTGGGCAGTCCTATCTGTTCAGCCTTTGGTGAGGGCCTTCTGGCTACACCAAACCATAAAAGATGGCATCATCATGGGAGCACATTGGGCAGCCATGAGAAAGAAGTCAAATGACAAGACAAGAAGTATGATACCAGGGTGAGATCAGGCTTATTCTTTTTGTAAAACTCAGTCTTTTGGGAACAAGTCATCTCCTACAGAACCTGACCCCTCCCACAAGCCATCACTAATCTGCTTATGCCGGTTGGGTGCCATGACTCTGTATCCTTCAATTAGGCCCCACCTCTTGAGGGCTCCACCTCCAGAACCCCACCACACTGTGGAGGGCCCATCATGCACACTGAGAGGCAAGTCTCCATTGAACACAGACGTTTGCTGAGTGAATCCATAAGCGACCTGAAGGGTAACGCACATCATAACTCAGTTTGGTGTAGAACAAAGACCCAAATTTGGGCTTTTAAAGGCAGACAAACTACATTAAAATATAGTCTTGGTTATCTAAAATTTCAGAATAACAACTTCAATTTTTAGTCCTTAATTTCTTCATTGTTTTCTAAGACAACAAACAATTTTACTTTGTTCACATGGTTTTTTAGATACTAAACAAACATAGATAATAGAAAATAACCGATGCTACGGTGATTCCTGGAGCACAGGAGAGATGCAGCACAAGTACCTCCTTTGCTCTGTTGTTGGTGCTTTGGGATCACATTGGTGCTATTTTTCTACCAATATCTCATTTCCTCAGCTCCCATCCCTGGTCTGGAGCCCCGAGGCCGCCGTCTTTGAGGACACTCCCTATACGGCTCTTTCTTTTCTCAGAGCTGTTCCAGCACTTTCCAACCGCACAACTCAGTTGAAGACAACACTTATCTTGTCGCACCTTTTCATTCACTGAGCTGTTATTTCACAGATCATGTGCACCAGGCACGTGTCCCCACACAGAAAACTTAAGAGTCCTAACAGGCTGCATACTCACACGATGCCAACTCAAGGGAGGTAAATGTAAACAAGCCTCAGCTGAACACATTGTCACTTATACTCCTTCTGAATTGGAGATTCTTCTTTGGAAAATATGGATGTATTATGCAATCTACTTTTTATTGATTTAGGATCAAATTAGACAATATATAAAAAATTGATCATTCTTAAAACTTTTATCCATGTGTATGATCCTTTTCCTACAGTGAAGAAAAAAAGAAAGATGGTCTCAGCCTTGATTCTGAACCAGGCTTAATTAGGCAGATAGTATTGGTTAGGCAGATAGCATCTAATTTCAAAATAACATCTAATTCCCCTACATCCAAATGTCTCTCTATTGTCTATGCTTATAGTAACCATTCTATTGGGGCCATAAAACAGAGTATGGGATATTTTTTGGAAGATTGTCAGATACACACACACACACACACACACACACACACACCATGTATCTTCCTTCTCTGCAGCACCCAGTGCTTATCTCTATTGATGGACTTATTATATTTTATTGAAAAGATCCATGAAGGCTTCTTAGCTGTGGGCCTGATATAACATTTATGAAAACATACACACACAAACGTTACCAAGTTGAAACGGCCCTGGAAACTTGAAATTTCTCAATGCACCAGCAAAACCCTGGAGGAATTTCTATTAACCAAAGCTCAGATAAAGTTTTGAGGAAATAAAAATGGCTAGATGAAAGGGCCAGATCTGAAGACCTGGAAAAGTGATGAAATTTCTAAGCTGTGGTTTTGATCTCTGCTTTATGACAAGAGAATCATTATGGAATGCATATAATTATTCAGAAATAAATATCTCTGTACTCCAGTGACCAAAGCATGGAATCAAGAGAAGGTTCTAAAATAGAACTAGTTTTGCACAGACCAACTAGTTAGTAGTGGTTAAGGTGTTTACTTCATGTTTTCACGATTCAGATGTTTAACCTATAAAACAAATAGTAGGGATTTTCATGCATTTTCTATGAAAATGCGTCTAAAAGACCCTAGCATAAAGACCCTAGCATACTGAAGAGATGCTCAATACTTGTAAGTTGTTATTATTTACATCATTGTTATCATAGCTTGGACCCCCAATTCTGAAAGTGTACATAATTCTGCACCTGCACGCCGACGTTCACCCATGCGTGTACATACAGGTGCACACACACACACACTCTTCTAAGGCTCACAAGGTGCAGAAGCCTAGAAAGTACTTTTGTTTAATTTCCTGGGTTTCTCACTTGAATTATATCAATGAAAGCCACCAACCCAAAATTGGGAAGACAAAAGAGAAAAATATATTATTCTCATCCTTCAGTGATAGGCAGATGAGCAATAGGGGAGTTCAGAGAACTTTTGGATCTTTTCCTATGAATCCTCACCTTGGAGCTCTGGGCCTTGAGAGCATGTGCAGAAATTCCTCTATTTTCTGAATTTCCTGAATTTCTAATTTCCCACAAAGCCAGACCTGATCTTGATTCTTGGCTTCCTCAATGTTTACAGTAGTGTTATAAGGAGCAAAATTCCTATATTAATTCCTTCTTGCATATCCAGATTTTGTCTTACTGAACCCATCTTGCATAATACATAATCTCACTCCACAAGCACACTGTTGTTTGATTCAGTAGAGTCTAAGAAGTCATTTTTGGGCAGGTATTGACAATCTGCCCATGTCTATGCATTTGAGCCAACCAACGGAAAAGGCCTCACTCCTCATTTCTTCCTAGACAGAGGATTATTTGTAAGATTACAAATATCTGTTCTCAGTAAGAGAAGAGTTAATTGAAAACCACCACCACCTCCAAATCAGTTAATTTATTTAATAATAGATACCATCATCTTGCAATCAAGATGCATGACCAAAAACTTTTATTATTATATAAATAATAACAACATATTTCAAAAGGAACTAATACCTAAAGAGGCCAAGTATGGTGGCAAAGGCTTGTAATCCCAGCAACTCAGGAAACTGAGGTAGGAGGATCAAAAGTTGTAGGCCAGTCTTTACAACTTAGTGGGGCCCTAAACAACATAGCAAGACCCCATCTCAAAATAAAAAGGGCTGGGGATGTAGCTCCATGGAGAAGTGACCCTGGGTTCAATCCTCAGTATGAAGAAGAAGGAAAAAAAAAAAACGTAAATGTAACCTCAGAGAAAAAAGGCAAAAGTTAAAAAATAAAACAAATATACCTAACTAATAAGTTTTTTTACTTCTTTTTATAATGCTCTGAGGTGGTGGGGGATCATACGTAATTCATTCAGATTGTGGCAGATTCAATTTGAATGGAAGGGAAGTGGAAAGTCAGGATTCGCCTGTGTTATGAATTGGCTCTTACATGACCCCCAGGACTGGGGGCTAAAGGCACAGTGGCCAACCTGGGCAGAGGTGGGGAGGTGTGGGAAAATCAGGGAATAGGCCTATGCAAGGCAGCTCCACCAGCTGGGACCTGCCCTTGAAGAGGATACTGGGAATCCAGTCCCTTCCTTGCTCTCCTGTAGACCCTCCCGTTGTGATGCTCTGATGATGCTCTGATGATACTCTGCCTCACCACAGGTAGGGTGTGGCTGGAGTGAGGCCAAGCCATTGAACTGAAACCATGATCCAAAACAAACCTCTCCTCTTTTTAGGTTGATTATCTCAGATACATTGTTATAGCCATGGAAAGCTGACTAACATAGCCTGGTACCTTTAGGAGTCAGGAGGCAGAGAGGCCATTGTGATCCTGTTAGTTTCCTTCTGCCCCCTCACCTGGCTTTGCCTGCTCACCAGTGTTCACCTCTTTCCACGTGAAGCCTCTTCACAGGTGTTCAGCAGCACCAGCTCTAGATTCCCTCCCACAACCAGGGACCTTCCTCCCCCACACCACATCCAAGCTAGCCAGATTTAATAAGAACCTTTCCAGATTGGCACCCATTGCTCCGAGTAAGTACTTTTGATGTTCTCTGCCTAAAAATAAAAAAGTTAAAAAAAAAATCTCAGGAAGCTTAATTATTTAAAAGATATGCTTTAATTTAACTAGAAGGTTATAGTAAGATTTTCTTCCTATTAGAACTGACAAAACAACTACAAGTCGTGAAGAGTGTTACAGTGTTTTTGATGAGATAAATCTTTATTCTCAGAGACATAATTAACTTCTTTAAGAAAGCACACTAAATCTAAATTCAAGGACATTTATTTTAAAACTTCTGAGAATCTCAGATTCTACATTGTTAGATTCAGGCAATGAATTTTACCTTCTGTTAAAATATTTTAATTCACACTCCCTCCCTTCCATGCATTTTTGGGCTTAATGGTCTTTGGACCTATCCTTAAGAAACGTGTCTTTGAAGGTCACCTTCCCTTGGCTAAAATAACTCAGAGGACTAACCCCAAGGATTCAACAGTTTTCTCTCTCCAGGAGATGGGCCAGGTAATCAGCTTATCAGCAAAGTCTGTCTGTCAAAATGACTCACAAATGCGGCTGGTTGGTGGCTAACTTCTAAGCCCTCCGTGTCCCTGGGGAAAACAAATCTCTGCCTTCATCTGCTATTCCGAATATGTTCTGGGGCACAGTAGCCCAGACCCTGCTCAGGCTCTCATTCTGACACACAGCTCATTTGGAATTTCCATTCTCCATGGAGGATAACAGGGCAGCCACTGCCACAAGACGGGTTTTTCACAATTTTAGACAAACGTATCTTGCAGCCGAATGTTTACATAAAAGGGGAATCAAGAGGATAAGGGTTTTGAGATGATGGATCTTTCAATAATTATGGCAGTCAAAGCTACTAATGACCCCCCAAAAATCTTGTGGATAGAGTACCAGTTTTATGTAACTGCACTGAATTCTGTACAAAACACAGTTATCATAGTGAAACAGAAGGTTAATGTGGCATTCTTCTGTCTCAGTGACAAAAGGATTGAAGGTATCAGTCAAGAAAGAAATGTAGGATATATAATAGATGCAGCCCAACTGCAGCTGTAGATGCCAGGATTGCTGAGACAAGGCCATTCTTCATGCAGATGCAAGCACACTGTAAACAGAAGCGCTAATACTTTTTGGCTTCAGGTAAGAGCTGGAATTTTGCACTTCTGATGTTGCAATAATCTATCACTGTCGGCCTTGTGATTCTCCAGCACTTCTGTATATGAAGTATAACAATTAGAACTAATGATGATGGTGTCCACAGATTTTAGGATGCTTTACAATTTCTCAAACTGAAAAGTAGTCCAAGCGCAAATGAGTGCAATATAAGTTAAATTTTGCATCTTTTTGGAAGAATTGCCTGGGTTTTCCTTTGTCGAATAAAGAAGTAAAAATTCTATAAATCGGCAACAGAGGAATCAATGTGATCCTCGGCATAAGAAGTTTAAAATCCATGCAACATTTTACACATTAGGGACTGTTATGGTTTAGATGTGAGGTGTCCCCTCAAAGCTCAAGTGTGAAACAAGTAAGAGGGTTTAGAGGTGAAATGATTGGGACATGAAAGCATAACATAATCAGTGCATTAATCCTGGATAAGGATTAACTAGGTGGTAACTGTAGGCATGTAGGGTGTGGCTGGAGGAGTTAGGTCCCTCTGGAGTTTGCTTTTGGGGTACATATTTTGTCCTTATTGAGCAGAACTCTGATTCTTGGCGAAATACCCTGAGCCATTTCCTCCACCACCCTCTTTCACCATGACATTCTCTCTCACCTGGGGCTCAGAGCAATGAAGCTGGGTGTGTATGGACTGAGACCTTTGAAACCATGAGCCTCAAAATAAATTGCCTCCTCTAATTGTTCTCCTTGGGTCTTCAGTCACAGAAAAAAAAACTTAATTAAAATAAGGAGCCATCATCTAGACCTGGAACTCCCTACAATAAATTTGGGGATTTTCCTATTTTTCTCCATTTTATCTTGATTTTTCTCTTAGAAAACCCTCCTAAAATTCCTATACATCCTGCATCAACTGAGTCCCAGTCCTAGAGTACACTGTAAGCCTAGAATCTGAAAGAATACTAAGCTGAGACTTTCAATTTTGAAACCCCAAAGCCTTATCCATGACCTAAGTCTCTCTGGGGATTCTGCAGGCTCTGAGTTTTGGCCCTATCACTACCTTTAGTCCCGGAATTCCTGACATCTATGTGGAAAACGTTCCTATTTTCCTGTGGATTTCAGCAGAAGTGACTGCTGGGACAGGATGAAACAGCTTTGAGCATACCAAAGCTGCCACTCCTTCTGTATTACGATGAAAATGATAATGTACTCTCTGTTTTACCTTATAATGTATACTCTACCAGAAGGTATTCGCTATTGGTGAAAGCTGCATAGATCATTCAACTTCAAACTGTTCATAATACTTTGAACTGACAAGTTCATTTTCTTTAAGAATCAAAAAAATAAATAAAAAACTGCAACACTTCAATATCCTGCTTAAAAAAATGTAATTTTTACTTATTATACCATTCATGCCACCTCTAACAAATAACCAAATATGATATCAGTCACCAGACCTATTGTCTGCTATCTTTGAAGTTATTGTGGCTTTATTCTATGGTTCTAGTTCCCCTCATTACAAGTATAAGGCATAAATTAAGTGGCTTTATTCGCCATAATGGTAGAGGTAGTGTTAAGAAATCAAAGTCTATCATGACATTTTCAAAGCAGCAACAACTGGATCCTTTGCATCATTAGAACCATAGGTAAGGGAGAAGGAAGTGAGTAATCCAAATATTTAAAACCACATATCAATTTTAAGACCCCATTAAATACCAGGCAGAGAGTGCTACAAGGTATGATGGGAGTCGGAACTCTGCTTCCTGGAACCAGTGGTTCCATCTTGGGCATTACTAGATCACTCCAGAGTATTGCTCATGTGAGTACTGAGTACTCAGGGGAATAAGGAGAATATGTGAGCCGAGAATGTTCGTGGTGAATGAGGGTAGGAGGCAAAATATATATATTTGATTGTATATAAATTATATCTCAAAGGTAGGGCATAAAGAAAATACTACCAGATAATATAGTTTATAAGTCACTGGAGATACAGTTCAGTGGTAGAGCACTTGTAATGCATGTGTGAAGTCCCAAGTTCATTCCCAGAACCACTGCCAAAAAGAGACAGAGTAACTATTTAGAGTCAAAGACCCAACAAAGGAATGTTGAGTAGGATAGACGAAGAGTGCCCTCCTAGTTAAGTGGTAGAGGTTAACTTTTCTATGCTCTCTGTACCACATGTGAGCAGCTCAACACTTTATAAGACCTGTATACACACTATTATACACCAAATGTATAAGACCTGAATTCCAACTTCCTCAACTGGACTAGTTCAAACCCCGACTATGGCTCTTCTTAGCAGTGTGATCATAGAAAATTGATTTTCAACTCAAATGAACCTGTTTTCTCAGTTGTGAAGTGCAAATAACAGACTTCAAGACTGTTATGAGCTTTATGCTAAAAGAAAAAAATGTAAATTATGCATGTATGCAACACCCTTAATACTCATTTTATTCTCATAATCTTCCTATTGATGGGGCAGACAGCAGCCCAGACCAGGTGAAAGCCCTGTTGTCAGGGGGAGAGTGTCCAAGAAGCATAGCATAAATGACTATGAGCAGCCCATGCTATTGACCACGTTCTTGTTTTCTCTGATCTGTCCTATAAACATGGGAAAGTCGGACACAAAGATATGAAAATATTGGAATAAAGGGGAAAAAATAAGATGAATATCTTGTATTACCAGTGCCCCAAAGAACAAAACTGCCAACACATCCTAGGACAATCACTATGAAACTGGATTTTATTTAGCCCAAAATCATAAACACAGGTGCAAACAATCAGACCAGGCATCCTGAAAATAACCACCTGTTCATCTGTCAGGTAGCAATAACAGGTGAATTCTGAGAACACACTGGGTGTACTATGGATGCCCTGCTGCTATCCTGGGGCCCTGGTTCCCCAGTGTGCCTGATGGCACACCAAACCTAAGTCCCAAGTTGGCCAAAACCTCCTAAATCCTAAGACCCCCTGAGAGTTGTAGCAAAAGCTCTGTGGTCCTTCACTGAGTTTCTGGCATTAGCCACAGCTGTTTGCCTGATATCACTCTAGTCTTCCTGAAGTAAACCAACAAGAATTCATTTCTCCCTCAGTTTGCTCAACCATGACTATAAAATAAGCCGTGATTACAACTTCAAAGTACAGTTTCAACTAATGTCCTTTCTTTCCTTTTCCTTTTCTTTCTCTTTTCAGAAAATGCCTGCAAAGGGAAAACAAGTACACAAACTCTTGCCAAGTTGAAATGTTCTCAAATGTTGCTGAGGTTCACAGCCCTGAGCTTTTCTGCAGCCTCCACTGCCCAGCCCAACCATAGCAATGATGGCTCACCCAAACACCAAAGGAAGCACTTCTGGGTTTTGCCCCCCTAGGACCCACCAAGAGTCTCTCTCAGTTGTTTCTGAGACCTGGAGACTTTTGTGAATGAAGACACATTCAAAAGAGACCCTTGAGAATGAAGCCCCTGGATATCACCCATCAAGAAGCCCAGACCACCCTATTTTAAATGCTTTCAGGTGTGAGATTAGGAGAATTCTGTCCTTAGGGAAGTTCAACAGCTCTGAGGGAGATAAGAAAATAGAGTCAGAGATACAGGAGCTAAAAATATACAGCATTCAGTACCATTTGCTGGTTTGTCTTTTCATGTTACAATTGGAAGATTTAATAAAAAACTTATGATGAAAATAAAGACCTAGCATAAACCCACCACCAACATCAGATAATCAGTTGCATCTACTTTTTTCTACAGATATGCAGACATGCTTCATGCATTCTTTTAAAAGTAGCATTGTAGTCTAAGTATTTTGCATATTTTTTTTACCTTCCCACATACAATAGATGATCTTCCATCTTGAGCATTCAGAGTCAGAAAACTGGCCAATGAATCAAAAAAAGGCCATAAAGCAGAGAATCCTTTAAAAACATATTCATTGTTCAAACATTTTATTTTCCCTTCAGACATATAAATGAGCATTCATTAGCTATGCTTATAATGTAAAGTCAAGGCCTTTTCTTTGTTCTCTGGCCTACAGATTAGCGTTCTGCAAAGATTGCTTGGCCACATTCATGGTATAGAATCCCATTTTTTGACATCAAAATAAGAGAGAGACTGCAAAGGCTAGGGAGAATTTTACAATGATTTCCCTTCATCTTTTATAGCTATCTAGCTTCGTGTAATTTGGCAACAATTTTTTAGCACCTCATCTTCCTAGGGAAAAATATGTCTGAAACATTTTCTTTGCACTGAGCAGTTCATTGATTTACGTACTACCTAACAAGTTACATGGTTACAGTGGCCTCAGTGTATTAACTGACTTGTGGAAAGGTCATCACCAGTGGTGGGACCATATATGCACGGAAAGAGGGGACAAGGACCTGCAGGCCATGAGACAAGGGTGTCATGGACCCTGCTCAGTGTGTGCAGATGGAGTAACTAAATCACTCTGGTGAGTTGTTTACATAGGGGCTGTGTTATGGTTCAGATGTGAGGTGACCCCCAAGAGCTCATGTATGAGACAATGCAAGATGGTTCAGAGGAAAATGATTGGGTTATGACAGCCTTGATGGGATTAACTGAGTGGTAACTGAAGATGGGTAGGATGTGGCTGGAGGAGATGGGCATTGGGGGTGTGCCTTTGGGGTATATATTTTGTCTCTGGAGAATGGAGTCTCTCTCTGCTTTGTGATCATCTTGTGAGCCACTTCCCTCTCCCATCCTCTTCCACAATGATGTTCAACCTCATCTGAAGCCCCAGGAGACTGCTTTCTTTGGATTGAGATCTTTGAAACTGTGAGCCTCCAAATAAACTTTTTCTAAGATTGTTTTATTTTTTTTTTCAGGTCTTTTAGTCACAGCAGTGAGAAAGCTGAGCAAAACAGGCTTGTTTTAGCATCTTCTACAATCATCAGCTTCACCATATATAGATAATGAAAATTTTTCCAAACTCTTAAACTAAAATGAAATACTTATACATATTGAAAAGACAGGCAATTTTATACTTATTCTAAATATATCTATTAAGGGGTACCATTAAAGTTTTAGTGATATGGAAATCTAGAAGCTTGAACCTATCAATTCCATCTTTCAGAAAGAAGAATAGTGTTGATGATCAGGTTTTCAGTGAAGCTTAACTCACAAGCAGGAATTTGTTTTTGAGGCAATGAAATGTCTTTTCCTCAAATGAAACTCACTCATTGACCCAAACTCAGCAAACCCATTGGAGTACACTAGAGTCAACTGACATTAATGGCTTCTGCATAAAATTTCAGCAAGAAATGTTGACATCACCTTAGATTCAGGCAATTCCATAGGCTTGTTATATCTCTAAAAGTATCCTATAATTTCCTCTTTTACTGCCAACATACCTTCTCGCTAGCATTAGAATTCTTCTGGGCAATGCACCTGGCCAAAGTTATAACAAGCAAGTAAGCAATGTACCCCCTTAATAAGGCATTTAATGCATCTAATGATCCTTAATCGCAAAATGTAGCTTTTGCTATGAATGTTTTCTTTTACAACATTTATCGCACATTATTTAACATCAATGAGTTACTATGGAGTACTGATCACTATCTATTGATAGAAGGTGACATGTGCTCTAAAACATATATCTTATAATTCTGTATGTTTGGTACCTTAACCATGTAATTCCTCTCCTCAACATATGGCAGCTCATCTAGGATATAAATGCCCTGTGTTTACCTTGGTCCCATTCTTACATTTATCTACTTTCTATCTAAGGCAAAACTGCTCTGGGGTACCTTAGCCTGGGTCTATGCTGCTGTTCCGTGAATGTTCTTTGAAAGAATATAGAAGTTCTACTTAGTGGCACAGTCTAAAGTATGTGTGTGCATACATATGCTAATATAATTATATATATTATATAAAATATATATAATAGTATAAATGTATGCATATTGTGTACCTACATGCTTTCATATAATTTTTAAAGTAACTTCTGCCTTTACTAGTGATCTTTGTTAATGACTCCACTACATTTAGAAGTGGCCAAGACAGAATCCTTATTTGATATTTTTTCTGAATTAAAACTGGTTGAGAATAAGGATGATGGTGATGGTGGGCTGACTTTTAGTTTATAAAACAGGAGGTCATGCCTCAAGCCTTCAGGGAAAGCTGGTGCTAGCTGTACCTGGCCAACATAGTGTAAAAAGTGAAGGTGAAGACCCGGATCTCCACGGAAGTTTAATTTTTAAGCAAAATGAATGAAACAATTTCTCTAATTCGAAAATCCTAAGTACATAGATCTAAAGGGGCCTCACACATCATTCCTCTAACCCTGAAACCACTCATACCTTCCTACAAGCTGAATGCTTCCCCTCACCCATACCCCAAATTCACGTATTGAGTCCTAACCCACAGGACCTCTGAACGTGGATGTATTTGGAAACAGGACCTTTAAAGAGGTATTCAATGGAAGTGAGGCTATTAAGGTGGGCCCTAATCAAATCTCCTGATATCCTTATAAAAAGAAGAAATCTGGACACCCAGAGACAACAGGGTAAGCACACCCTGAAAAAATGCCATGTAAGGACACCATGGTAGGACAGCCACCTGCAGGCCCAGGAGAGAGGCCTTGGGAGAAACCAAGACTGTTGCCACCTTGAACTTGGACTTCTAATTTCCAGAACTGTAAGCCTGCCACCTGATTTGCAGGGAGCCCTGGAAAATTCATGAATGCACTTTCACTCACTCTGGGAAAGGAATGACTCTCTTTTCTGTATCTCAGCACACCCTACTTATTGCAGGCAAAACAATATGGAGAAGAATAATTTTCAAACTGGAAAGGATTTAGGGCTATGTAAATCTCACAGGAAAGCATGATAACAAAGAGATTTGCAGCAATTAAACTTTAAAAAGTCTCTCAAGGTCTCCCACATTTAAAGTGCACTTTTTAACAAAGCCAAGTGCTAACAAACATATCCCCTGAAGCAATGCTGCCGGAAAAACACCTTCTCTCCTCCCTCCTGATTCTAATTATTTACTTGATAACCTCTTATCTTAACCAAGTCCCAAGGTGGAGTCTGATAGTGGTAGGGTTGAAGCTGTAATGTGCCACACTGAAGGTGTGCATCTAAGTCTTAAAAGAAAAAAGAAAAAAACAACTCCAAGGGCTCCAAATGACTTTTATCACTGACACATTTAAAAGAAAGTTCAGTAAGACAGTATTAAGGTACAAAACATATTTTACCCCAAGCCATCCTTTCAAAAATCTGAGCTCAAATCTGAATTATTGTTAGACTGAATGGCTAAAGAACCCATTCTGCACCGACCTTGTGTCATCACCATGACTGTCCAAGGCCACCTCTCTTCTTCCCGGAACCACAGCTCAGAAACAGAAATCTGTCTTCCTGTGATGCCTGTTTCTGATCCCTGCCTCTGCACAGGTGTGATTCAAGGTCCCCACCAGGGTCTTAGTAGGATGATGAGCCTTCAGCAGAATGTACTGCACATCAATCTACAAGATTCATTGCAGACCAAAGATACACAGCTGAGCTACTCATCTGTGGCCCTTTCTGATTTCTTTCAACTTTGGAATTAATTTTTGAGTCCAAGTAATATTCCAAAGATTTTTAAGCTCAAGGCTTTTTACTCCTTAGGTCTAGAGATTTTGTTTAGTTGGTTTGGATGGTGCAACATTTTGCTAAAAAAATGTGTGTGTGTGTGTGTGTGTGTGTGTGTGTGTATGTGTGTGTGTGTGCATGTGCGCGCATGTTCTTATGTGTGGATTATATACAGGCTCACTGGCTAGGGTCTTCATCGTCCTCCCAGTCCCGATTCTCTCCATGAGATGTCTAAATAGACCAAAGGCATTGGAAACTTGTGTTTCTTGAGAGAGACTTTGAAACTTCAGAACCCCATCCAAGGCTACGAGGGCAAAAGTATTGTCTACAAATACAAAAATTCCTGCAAGGAATGGAGTTCCAAACCTAGAAGGGCTGGGTAGGGCAAATGCCCTAGGTGCTATTGCACCGGGTCACCCAAAGCTGAGCAGTCTTCTAGATTTTGATTCAGATCCTCTCAGTAAAAAACTGACTTCAATGTGACTTCCCTCAAAGTCCCTTTCTAAAATGTAAATATGTATGCTGAAAAAGGGTAATAAATTAATTTATGAGATTGGGGATCTAAGCTATTTCCCAGAAGTAGGAATCTACATACCATTTTCTTCTAATATAGGAGAGGGAAATGCTGATTGAGAATTGAAGAGACTGGGAATAAGGATTTCAAGGGAGGGCTGACAGAGAGCAGTGTTAAAGGGCCTCAGGAGGCCCCTGTTTGGACTAAGCACCTTCACTGGCCCCAACAGACCAGCCAAAAATCAAAACCAATCACTCATGCTAAGATTCCTGGTCACCAAAGAGAAACTAAGTTGTTGTTCGACCTTCCAAGATATCAGGAGAGGTAACAGTCAAATTTCCCAAACAGGCCAGTTTCAATCTGCATGATAATAAATTTCTATTTTAATCCTTACAAAAAAAATAAACAAATAAACTGAAATAAACTAATGTTAACCAGCAATTTTCCTATTGTCACTATGTCTCCAACGTAACAAGGCAAGTAACTCTGAAATGACCAACCCATTCTTTTTTCTTTCTTTCTGGTTTTATTTTTAGCCCATTTCAGTCTCTAAACCAACCTCTTGTGCTGGGTTCATTGGAACACTTACTCTATTTTATGGCATGAAGCATCGCCCGATTTTGGAATCACAAATAAGGCTAATTAAGGTATTTAAATTAATTTTTTTTTTAAATTTGCCCTTTGACAACAATGAAGGAAATAGTCATGGTTCTTAAGAACACAAGCAGGAAACAAAGGTGACTCACATAACTCTATACTAAACTGTAAATTAATTCTTGTGTGGTAAATACAGTAATCCTATGACCTGAATTTTCCTCTGTTATCTTAGTTTAGGTGCTACCCTTCTTTTGAAAAAACATACACCCGCTGGGTATTGTAATACATGACTGCCATCCCCATGACTCTGGAGGCTGAGGTAGGAGGATCTTGCTTGAGGCCAGCTTGGGCAACCCAGCAAGATCCTGTGTCAGTGGTAGAGCTCCCATGGGTTCAATCTGAGGTGCCACTAGTATAAAAGTATATAAAAATTTTTAAAAAGAATATATGTTGCTGATTAAAAAAATGTATATATGAATTCAGTTTAATTTTCTATGTCTGAGACTTTCATATCAACAGATTATTATGCCAGGAAATAATACTTGGTAAAATTTGGTATTTTTATTCAGAAAATATGCTCAACATGTTCTCATCTAGAAAACAGGCAACAACATTGGAGCCTGCTTAGTACTTGAGACACAGAGGAAGGGAATTACTTTGCATGATACAGATTTAGAAATCATAATTGTTACCAGAGGCCTATTTTGGGGATCCGATAAATCAAGTCTGACCACTTGCCCCCCACCAAAAACAAACAGAAAAGGTAACGGTGGAAATAATGAAATTGGAAGGGGACCCCTATTCTTAGCCCTGCCTTTGAGGGACAGTGATCCTGAGCTTTTATGGAAAGGGAAAGAGGGCAAGGGTTGGGGGTTTGCACAACTGGAGAATCTTCGCAGCTGATCAGTGTGGTCTGCCCATCATTATCTCAGGATCCATCAGGCAGGGACAAGTCACTGATAAGAAAGTTGCTGTTGTGTGGGGGCTGGGTGAGTCACAAGATGTTTATTGGATTCGACCTTATTCCTGGAATCCAAGATGACACTAAGCAAAGGGGACTGATACAAAGGAGGCAGAGATGCCAAGTTTTTAATCCTCCTTTTAGCTACCCACTGTGCATTTGCAGGCAAAAGCAAAGAGAAAGAGTCTAAGTCCTTGTTACATTATTTTATTGCTATCTTGGATTATGAAAACCAGGTTGGATAATAAGTCAAAGATTACTTAATAACATAGGAAGCCAGGTGTGGCAGTACCCACCTGTAATTCCAGAACCTGAGGAGGCTGAGACAGGAGGATCTCAAGTTCAAGGCAAGCCTCAGTAACTTGGTGAGGCCCTAAGCACCTTGGTAAGACCCTGCGTCAAAATTTTACAAATTGGCGGGGGGGGGGGGGGCAGGGCTGGAGATGTGGCTCAATCCTTGAGTTCAATCCCTGGCATCAAAAGGAAAAAAAAAGAAAAGATAACATATAGCATAGGACCGATCATCAGGAAGCACTGGGTGAGATTATAACATATAAACTAAAAGTGGTAATATTTTCAATAATCCTAGGCATCTATCTGTGACATGTTAGGACGAATAAATTTGACTTCTTTGTTGATATTATTAAATAGGAAAAAGTTGCTTCACATGCATTTAGCATTATGAACCAAGAATAACCAATATTCTGAGAGAGAGAGAAGAGCAACTTTGCTGAAGCTTCATGCTCCTATTTCAGCAAGCAAATGTGCTGGCCCTGGCTGCAAGGCCACAGCTTTTTCCTCACATACTGATGTGTCATCTGTCCTCTGCCCATGTGAACAAGAAGCACAGTAGACCCTCAACGATTATCTCAAGAAATTCCATCATGCCAACACTTTCTGAGTCTTTCACCAAACATCCCTGGAGTCCCTTCAGGGACTTTGCTAAATGATCTATATTCATATTTTCAGTGTCCAACATCCCTTCTTTGCTGGACATCAGTGCTGGGGAATGTTTCTTTCTCTTTCATACTTTTCTATTTCTAGCATCTCCATTTCTATTTCGTTCTTCTCTACTTCAGGCTAGAACTTCTCTCAATTTTTAATTTCCCTCTTTTCTGTCATCTCTGAAATTCCAACCTTCATTCTCTCCTTGTCTCACAGAACCAAGTGAAGCTAATGCTTTCCAATTCTTCTAAGAACCTTGATTACCGCATTTCACTGCCTGGACTACTACTGGTTGGAATCATCCCATTTCAAAATATTCTTTCCAATTCTCACAAAGCTCCCCCTAAGAGGAACAAAGGTAAGTAAACTATTCCCCATCTCAGTTATTTAAAGTACAGACATCCCATGATAATGACAGTGCATACAGCGACTGAGAGCAAGATGCAGAGATAATCCCATAATTGGGTGTGATACTTACCCTCCGTGTGCCTTTTAATCCTTGCAGAATTGTGGGTCCAACTAAAAATAAGTAAACAACAGCTCGGAAAACATGACCCTGCTTAGAATTGGAATACAGTGGGGAGTCCTTAGGACCAGAATAAGGAACAGAGTTCACCTAGATATGCAAAAGTGGCAGAGGCACAAGATTCATTCTGAGAACCACCAGCACAGGGCAGGCAAGGAGATACAGAGCCAGCTCTGCTCCATCACCCAGCATTCCAGAACCGAAGCTGCCTCCATGCATCAGGCCTTCCCAAGATGTTCACTCTCTTAAGTTCAAGCACACTCCTGTCCCCTGCTAATGCCAGTCCTCAGCAGCAGGCAAGCCTTATTTGGTTTTACTTCCCAACTCCTCTTAGCTCAGTGTGAAAGTATGCCTCTCACTGCACACACCAGTAGCTTCAAAATGGCAACTTTATATTCTCCCTCTTTACCCATGGGAGAAGAAAAAGTACGACCCCAGCATGGCAGTCCTTTAGAATCAATACAGATTCCCAAAGGCTGCCATACATTCATCCCTGCAACCCCTCACACAGTCACAGAGCCCTATAGCAATGGTGTTGCCATGGCAACCAAGAGACAGTGGAGAGCAGAATGGATCTTATCACCCCACAAGTGGTGCTTCAAGTTTTCCATCTCATCACTCTTTCCATGTGACAAACTGCATCATTAAGAGGTCCCAGAGAGTAATTAATTAATAAGTGTGTCTCCCAACTCCAAGTTTGGTCATGCCAGAACCACCCTGAGCACACAGGAAAAGCCAGTTTCAGCTCCACAGCCGAAAAATTCAGATTGGGATGCTAGGAGGATCCTAGGGCGGGAGACTCAGGGAGGACGAACCTGGAGGTCATCTCCCTCAGTGCCCTCCTTGCAGCCCTTGTGAGCGTGGAGATGGAAAATCATGCAGTGTAACATCTGATTGCCCTTTTCAAATTCCCAGAACGAAGCACTATGAATCAGCAATGTCCCCTGGAGTGTAGGAGAGAGACTCCCAAGACAGCAGCGGAAGGCTGGCCAAGGTCTCATGAAATCTATTTATTCCCTGGTTCAGCCAAGGCAGCATTGGAGTTAGAAAACTGGGATAGCTAAGTCCTTTGGGGGCAAGTTATTTTAATAAACAGCCTATTTTGTATAACTTAATAAATTCTAAGCTTTGTCACAAGTTGGGTTTTTTTTCTTTCTATTTTCCCCTTGCTGTTCTCCAAAAAATATAAATAAATAAATAAATAAATAAAGTCTCCTTATTTTTAGAGGGCAAATGGAAAGATTTGTCTTTCCATGACTCATCCAGAAAAGCTTGAAAAATCATGGTGTTTTAAAAGGCCAAGTACAATAGCATTGGAGATAGAGAGCATGGCAAGGTCGGGTATTAGGGAGAGGAATACTACTGCCCCCCCATCCTTTTAGAAGGAGGAAGTAACTTATTTTGTATCCTAGTGCAAATTAGTGTAAATTCACATACACCTAAGGGTAAGGACAGCAGAGCATGAACATATAATAGTGATGAGGGGTGAAGACAAGACAGCAGAGAGTGGTCATAAACAGTTTCATCCAGCTTAATAAAGGGTATAGATTTTGTTTTGAATGCGATGAGTAGACACTGATCAGATTTAATCTTAGCTAGATCACTCCTGCTAGGCTAGGAAGGCAATGGCGGCTGGAAGTGGCCTCCAGGAGATCCCCAAGAAAGAACAAAAAAACAGAATGCTCAAGAAAAGAGTTTGAACAAATCCTCTGTTGAGAACAGAGTTGCCTGTATGCTGTTGTCTAAAAGGGTACAATTTTCTCATTCCAGGTGATGACAGAGTTTTTTCTTTTATTTTTTAATTCTAAAACATCAAATTTCAAATGTACCCAAGGGAGAGGTGTTACTAGATCCATTGGAGGTAGAGTCACAGGATAGAGCTGGTAGGGGCAAGAGAGACAAAAATGGGGGCGAAATCTGCTCATTTGCTTCTTTCTTGCCCCAAAACAAAGCAACAGAATCTGGCCCCAAGGTTGGGCTACAGATGGTGGAACAGTACAGCATATGTTCTGCAAGTACTTCCAAGAACCACCTATATCTTGGCACTTAAAATACTTCACAACAGAGAAAATGTGCTGATAATTTATATATTCAATATGTATTCATGTGTGTACATGCCCAACATTCACACACAGCGAACGCTCTGCAAACTGCACCAGTATCACTTCAATCCTGGCCCCGCTTCTCTTTCTTATGCATCTCCTATTCCTGGTATCTTCATGCTCCCTGTTCCTCCAGTATTCAACCCTGGTCTAAGAGGGAAGTGTTTTCACATTAAGTTATCACCACTCCAGAAGATACCAAGTTTCTTACACAGCCTAATTGCTAATCCCTGTCATGAGGGCAGGAAAAAAAAATCTCCTTTTATTAAAGACTTTAATTCTTATGTAAAATAGAAGATCTGAGTCATTTATTGACCTCGGAGTATGGAGTCCATTATGTAGTTCCTGTGTACCCAAAGTCAGTCATACACATGCCGTACTAGTGTGCACATACCCCAGAAATACAGGATTTCTAAAGTAAAGATATATCTTCCAAAATGCTTCTTTATAATTCCCATCTGCTTTGGTCATTAATCTCCAGTGGCTCTAGCAACTGAGATAGCAGCCTCCATTTCACCACAACAAAGCAAATAAAGCAAGTGGCCCTCAGCACATTCTAGATATAGATCGTCTTCCTTTTTAGTTTTGGACTTCTGATTTTGATTACAATTTTCAGAACCAATGTCACTCCATGAATTTAAAAATTAATTCATTCTATGGTCATTTTCAGAAGAGTATGATATAACCTATTGCTATTAGCCACCTGACTGTGAGCATGTCACCTTTTCTTGCTATGACCTCTTCCACCTACCATCCCCAAGAGGTCTTATCTGTTTACTTTTGCTGTTATTAAGTAAGCAGTGAGTTCACAAACCTCTAGTTGTGTCAATCCTTTGTTAGCCAATTCTTGCTAGCATTATCATTTGCATGACAACACCCGGGTCCTCTTAATAGACAGGCATACCCACTCAACTCACAGTACACAGACCTGCACATTTGCATTGCCCCTGCAATATCAAAAAGTATGCCTGTTCCCACACAGATGCATCTGTACATATAAAGGCATACCCTAGAAACAAATACAGTCCCCATGTATATTTATGCCTGTGTTTTATAAACAGCTAAACCTTGCTAATTCACAAGCTTCTTTGGCTGGCAGAGTACTGGTGTGTGCAGATTAGAACTCAAACAAATGATTACAAAGTCAAGGATAGCCCATTGCCAAACACATTCTGTTCTTTTGCTTAGACTTGTAGTTTTGCCTTAATTTATGGTAATCCTGCCCACGCTGCAAGTTAACGTACTGCTGGTTCATAAATGGAGTGCAATCTACTACTCCATTTTGGCTGAGAAGGAAAAGAGGACAGCCAGGTTTTTAAACGATGCTTCACAAAAACAAAAATTACGGTTTTGCCACATATTAATGTGAGAATAGTTGAGATTCCTCACTGTTCCTATACACGGTGCATGTGGACAACTATATATACTCATAATGAAGTTCCAGTTTTATAAGAACTCTTAGAACAGATGTTGAGTTTAATTTCTGTCATAACATGTGATAGCTGGGTTTAATAAAAAAGAATTTACAGGCTTCAGTAGCTTCAAGTCCAAGGGCTATATTCTTTGTACCAACTGTCCTTTATCTTGTCTCTCCCCTTGTTCCATGTTGGAATTCCAAATCCCACAACTAGTCCTTCCATCTTCCTCAGCTCTCCTGTGGTTCCTTCTTCCTTGATGAGATCTGATCAAACTCTTCCGACATCCCTCTCCATATACATAACTTACAGAATTCAGGAAAAACTCCTTAAATTGAAATTTCATGAGAACAGCAACCAGTCCCTCCCTCCAATTTCCAGCCAGCCTCGTTTATACCCAAATCCAAGAACATACTAAAAATATTCTATTTTCTTTAATTCCCTGATTTTTCTCAATTGAGTTCCAATCTATTATCAATTTTTTTTTCTCAGTGTGAATTTGTTCCTTGACTAGGAACCAGGTCATAATTTCTCTTTCTCATGCATAGAATTTCTGATGAATAGAATGTCTTTCTACCTATTGGAAAATAAAATCTTTATCATAGCTGAATCCCAGCCAACTTATGGAATAGCATTTCTTTTACTTTTGCAGAGATATAATTTACATATAGAATAGTGCAGAGATCATAAGTTTTCAGTTTATTGATTCTTCGGAATTTGAATACATCTCGGTAACCAGCCACCATGCCCAAGAGAAAGAATACCACTAGCACAACAGAAATCTTCCTCATGGCCCCTCACAGTCACTATCTTTCTACCAGGTAATAGAAAACTAGCTTGTCTTTGGTTACAAGGCACTGATTTTACCTGTTCTGGAACTACTTTATATTAATGAAATCATGTGATACTTACTCTTTCGTGAGCTGCTTCTTTCAATGTTATATTAGAAGGTCAACCATAGTGTTGTATTTCAGTGGTGGTTTATTAAATCTCACAATCATGTTGGATTCTATTGAGTAAATAAATAAATATTTTGTCTGTTGAAAGACATTTGAGTGATTGCTTATTTTGTGGTACTATGCAGAGTTCTCCTGTGAACATTTTTGTGCATGTCTTTGGTGAATGTGTATGTGAACTTCTATAGGAAAATTCCAAAAGTGGGATGGCTGTCATAGAGTGTGCATATTTGATTGTGGTAGATGCTGCAAAACATTATTATAAAGTGGTCAGAATGCATTCCCTCATCATAATTTTGAATGTTCCAGTGGTCCTACATAGTCACCAAAATAGTGTGATCTTTTTCCTTCCTTCCTTTCTTCCTTCCTTTTGTTGTTTTAAACTCCATTTTGATATAATTATGTAAGCATGGAATATGTTTTCTAATAGGACCCCAGTCTTGTGGATGTACATGAGGGTGATATTCACTGTGGGGTATTCATATTGTATATGGGAAAATTATATCAGATTCATTCCACTGTCTTTCCTTTTCCTATTCCCTCTCCTTCCCTTCATTCCTCTTTAATCTATTGAATTTCTATTCTTCCCTCTAGTATTTCTTACTTTAGTAATTTTGGTTGTAATGTAGTGGTGTCACATTTTGATTAATTCCATTTCCCTGAAAGTGCATTTTTATACATTTATTCATCATTTGGTCATCCTCTTGTGAAGAGCCTGATGACTAAAACATAAGCAACTTTCCCTTTGTTTACTGGCTCTTTGGATATCCTCTTTTGAAGAGCTATTGGGTTAAGTCTTTACATGTTTTCTACTGTATCATCTACCATTTCCTAATTGTTTGGTAGGTGTTCTTTATATATTCTATGCAGAAGTGATTATTGGGTAGGTGTATTGTGAGTAACCTCTCCCAATTGAGGGTTGCCCTTCCTCTTAATGGCTTCGCTGAGCACATATAATACAATTTTAATCATAATGAAACTCATTTTTTATTTTAACTTTTATGGTTAGTGCTTTTTCTGCCCTCTTTTAGAAACCATTTGCCTAACTATAAGATAGAAAATATAAAATAACTTAAAAGTATCCTATCTAATTTGATCTTCAGAACATAGCTATGAAGTAGGCAGAAGAAATAACATTGTGTCCAGGTTGAGGAACAACACAGACCCACGGGGGAGACGGAAACAATTGTCAGAGGAGCTCTTCTACCTCTGGCAGGGTTCAGCATCTGAATGTTCTGGAAACTCAGTTACATCCAAATCCCCTGTGGCTCCTGAACTTGAGTCACTGTTCATGCCAAACTACTCTTCTCCATGGCCTCAAGGGAAGCTGCTGAGAAAATAAGCCAGGAAGTCAGTGGTGGGTACAGACGTTAAGGTATGATGGTGTTCTTCTTTCCTAAGTCTGAGGCCTCCTCTCCCCTATAAGGATAGGCACAGAAGTTTGAAAGAAAACTCCAAACTCCACTTCTCTCTTACCATTGAATGAGGCATGGAGAAAAGAGGTCCCACTTGTGTTTCTGGCTCCCATTACAACTATCTCACAATAAGAAAACGTGAAAGGAGTGAGCATTTTGGAGAGGAAAATGGAGTGAGAAGGAGTAACAGAAGGAGAGATGAGAGAGAGAGAGGGCGGGGGAAGAGGGTTGAGAGCCTTAGTCAATCAGGGAGAGACAAGAGAAGTATATGCACAAATGAAGAAACAAGAGATAGAAAGAGAAGGAGCTTTGTCATCCATAAGCATATGACCTTGACCAAACAGTTTTTATCTCTTTGGTTGTTATCTTTGTAAAATTGAGATAACAATAAATACCTCATGTGGCTGCTGCTAGAATAAAAGGAAATAATGAAATACAATAATTGCTTAACTAGCTCTTCCCTATGGGCTGACATTAAAAAGTTTGTTCAACGTAACTATTTAAAAAGTCTTCAGGACTGGCCACATCATGAAGCTGCTGATGGATGGTTTACACCTACAGCCTATCAAGTTACATTCCGAGCTCTGCCATTAACAAAAATTGATTTGATGACTCCTTATAGATATGAATCCATTACATCTGGAGGTATCTGGACTCACTCTGTGCTTAGCTTCACAGATGATGAACAACTTTAGATTGAGTGCCAAAGCTCAATAACCAGCTGAGTTTCATTAACACTCTTATTAATGATCATATTATAAGTTAAACAAAGAGAAAATTACTTTTCCTAATGACAAATAGGAAAATGTCATAATCACCAGGTATAAAAAATAACACCCCAGAGCAAAAAGATACAAAAAGAAGCTCAAAGTGAAGCAATTTTCCTTTCTCGAGCTCTTTGAAGGAATTTCAACAAAGAAAGTTTTGGCACATGCACACACACATAGGAGCACAAGCAAATAAACATTTATTGTTCTAGAAGAAATGCCTCCTATTATAAGGTATTTCAGATTTCTATTGGGGTTCCTATATTTCCTTTTTTCTAAAGTTGTATTTATTCTCCAAAATTTTTAATTCATTTGATCAAAAATTACTTATTGCTTAACAATCCTGAGTACTCTGTTGGAATTATAAGGATGGGGAAGAAGATGGAATGCTAAGGTAGATACCTTTTAAAGTATACTCAATATATTTTAGTCCTACAACTGATGGGAATTATGAGGTGCTCTGAAAGTAATCTCAGGAGCCTCAAAAATCATACCTTGACCTCCTTAAACATTAGAGTCAGGGCCTACTGCCTGGGGCACAAAAAGTTCTGAGATTAGTCTCCTCCATGCTCAGGGGAAGGATAGTGTCAAATTATTCTAAGGTAATAGAACAGCAGAGAAAATTCCTTTGCATTTACTTTTTGTTATGCTTACAAAAGTCTTCTCTCCTCTCTGCTGATTCCATTCCCAGACGATGGAAAGTACATTCTTTTATATAAATAATATCTCTTTGAAAGGTAAAGGGACAGCCTGAAAAACTAGAAGT